>NC_084981.1:21550633-21620633 GCF_963691925.1 Scomber scombrus | reverse complement strand
CATTCTAAGTTAAAACAAGACGCCAAATCATAATAGCTTAGTTTGTATATGGAAATGCCACTAAAAGGTATTGTCCCGATACCGTATGAAGTGCTTTTTTTCCTAATTTGCATAAAAAGCAAGTTAAATAACAACATCTCTTCTTTGTGGTTCTACCTGCAGTGTCACTGGAGGAGAGCTGTTTGAGGACATTGTTGCCAGAGAGTATTACAGCGAGGCAGATGCCAGGTACAGTATGACACTATGCAACATATGAACACCTTACAAAGTGCATAGTATGTGAACATTTTATGCAGGACCAGTCAATCTTCCTGCAGATATAACTTTTGGTGGTCCCCAAAAAAGGTTTTATCATAACATATTGTTAAAGTTGTTTCCAGTACACTGTAAACACTTTGACCATGTGACTCAGGGCTCTGTGAATTTAATTTCATGAATAGATAAAGCTGTCCTTATTCTTGAAACTTTATTTTCGGGTCTGTCATCGTCAGCATTAACATTGCTGTAAATTACTTGTCTGGATTGTGCACGCTAAATTGTTTTTTACCATTCATGTCACATTACAGCTGAAACAATTAATCCATTAAGCAAGCAGTAGATTGACAGAAAATTAATATGCAAATACTTTGATAATTGATTATTTATAAAGTCAAGTTATTGGTTCCAGCATTACAATTGTTCGCACTTTTTGGATTTTTAACTGTTAGTTGATTGAGTTAATTAGAAGTGACAATGTACAGTGATAAGGACTACCACAAAGCTTGTCAGGACTACCAGATTTCCAAATGTGGATGGATGCATAGATTTGGGATTAATTATTTTCTGATGCTGTCCTTCACATTTAATCCAAGACTAGTTTGAGCCAGAGAAAAACAAAGTAAAGGCAGGAGATATACAAGGTGAAGAGTGTTGTAGACAGGTTGAAGAGAGAGACTGTGATGAGACAGATTAAATGTAAAAAAAACAAACAAAAAAAAACCGACTAAGGGCAGCAGAAAGGTAGCACTAATGGGGGGTGCATTAGCTGAAAAACATGGAGTAGGAAGATAAAACAGGGGTAGTGAAATGTTGAAATGACTAAAACGTGTGTGTCTGTGCTCCAGATTTAGCCTAATTTGGACAAAACATCAGGAGCTTTTCTTTTGATTCTGAAAAACGCTGCTCTCCTGAAATCTTTCTATGCGCACCCTCGTGCTGTTGACCCCAACGTTACCTCCACTAATGTGAAGCTCAATTTAATTTAAAAGAAATAATAGTAATGTCAGCTGCGCATCAGACCAGCAAAAGTACAGATGCTGAGGATAAGTTTATGTAAGAAACCACCAGCCGCAAGCAACACACACACTCTGCCCCTCTTCCATTTGCTTCCACACATTCATCCACAAATTTTCTGTCAATTGACTAATCAATTAATTGACTAATCGTTGCAGCTCTACATCATTTCTAAACCATTGGCATTATTTGTTGCTGTAACAACCTCCTCTCTTGTACGAGGTCTCTTCACTAGTTTTTGAAAACAGGGCCTTGTTTCACAAAAGCGATTTGACATTAATTTTGCTAATTCCGTAAGTATGACATTTCATGTATAATAATTAATTATAATTTAATAATAATGTTTTCATAAGTCATGATTATAATTAACTTATTATATATATTTATGTAGCACCTTTCATACACAAAATACAGCTCCAAGTGCTTAACACATTTTGAAAAACAAGGAAATAGCAGATAATTTAAACAGTTTAAATATTATAATACATTTAAAAAGCAAATAATAGCAGTGGAGTAATAACTAGATAATAATTCTAGATAAAAAAATTTTATCAGGTGACCTCAAATTTTTCAGTTTGGGGACAAAACTACCGAAAGCAGCTTCATCAAATGCTTTTAATTTGTCAGTCTTACTGGGCACAAAAAAGGGTTGCAAACGTGGCCATTATTTTAATTGCTGCAACATGATTAAAAAAGAGTGAGAGCAATCGATCTCATGGTGCAGTTTTAGTGAAACGGGTCCCTGGTTGCAGGGATTTGCTGCCATTCAGCCACAAGAGCATTAGTGAGGTCGGTCACTGATGTCACAGTCAGCGTTCCAGTTCATCCCAAAGGTGCTCGTTAGGGTTGAGGTCAATGCTCTTAGTGACCACAGTCATTTGGTTATAGACTGTGGTAGCTAATCTTTAAATTGTTTATCATTTTGTGGTCCATTGAAGAGCCGGCCGTTATTGATCAGTGTGCAGGGTGGAAACTTTAACCGACCTTTTGTTTTCTCCTATCTCGCTCAGTCGCACGGTTATTTTGACATCTTGAACTTCAGTATACCTTGTTCTGTCTTTCCCTCTTTTTCCTCGTCTCATCTCAGCACTTCTCTTGTCTTCCCAGTTCATTATTCCTCTCAGGTTTGACCTTGTTGGGCACAAGTTGACTTGTATTGATTTGATTGGATTTCAGAAAGTATCTCATTTGCTTCACCTTTCATGTCGTACAAATTCACGCTCGAAATAATTGATTCAAAGGACATTAGTCGAGTGTTCTCCTTTGTCCACATTTCAGTCTGCACTCCATTGTCATCTAGCTGCTGTGGATTGACAGATGTGTCCTTTATTTCTCCTCCTCCTCTGTCTCTTCCAGCCACTGCATCAATCAGATCCTGGAGAGCGTCCAGCACATCCACCAGCATGACATCGTGCACAGGGACCTTAAGGTGAGAAATCATGTACCGGTGGTGAACGTCTTTACCGTCTGACATACCAGTTGTGCAGGAATCTATTTTGGTCTGTGTTGTGAGTGGAGATGAAAAGGATGCAGGGAGATTCACAACAGGTCTGCAATCGCACGCACACATTTGCGCAGACGTCATGCAGTGACGTTGAGAACAACTTAAAGGATGAGCGTCATCATTCCCTTTATTCACCTGCATCCCTCCACCCCTTATTTCGCTATTCCCATCGCCGTCTGTGTTTGCACCCCCCTACCCATTTTCATCTACCCCCCCTCTTTCCTCTCCTTTTTTTTCTTCTACTCTCTTTCCCTCTGCCTCTTTTCTCCCCTCCCTCCCTCTCTGCCTCCCGCACTGCCGCGGAGTGACGAAAGCAGACCAGCTGCTATTAATAGCAGGTCGGTGGGTGAGATGACGGCCAGTGACGATTTCCCTTGCAGCAAAATTGTTCACCCCTGGTAGAAAACCAACAGCACTGTGACCTCATCAGCTGTATCATTAAATGTTAATAATATAGCTGAAATTTGAACGCCTGGATAATTGTACCACTTTTTTTTTTTTCTTCCAATACCGAGCTCAGAGTCCTGAACTTTAACAATTTACCAAATAATCTATTTTTATGTGATAGAGCAACATTAAAGCATTACTCTAGCATAAGAAGACAATCAAATAATTGGAAAATTAACAATCTGTCTTGGATTGAGAGTGGTGTAAATCAACTTGTGTTACTTTTCATTGATTTTCAGCTGGCACACAGTACAGTAGATGGGGATTGCAGTATCAAATGAACTTTAAGAGTAAAGAGTATTAGAATAATAGATGATAGAATAGAAATAAATTAAATGAGTAGTTAATGTACAGCGCTCTCTCTGTGCTGCATTATTAATGCAAACATGTCTCACTTAAATATTATAATGAACCACTAATCAATATATTTGGAGTTCACATTTTAAATCTCTTTGACTGGCTGATGTGACAGCCATTACAAATTCATTCTGCTCAGCCAAACAGTGTTAAACCCACAGAAGTTTATTTTAAATTTTAGAGGGGATCAGAGTTTCCAAAGATACAGTACCATACCAATATGTCAGGCTGACGTTTGGGGAATTGTGTATTATTTAATCTGGAATGTTTCCATTTTGTGGACTCTTTCAGCCAAACATGGTGACTAGGCCATGGATATTTGTGATTGCATAACATTGCATGTATTTGGCATTATTATTATCCCCATAATAAGTCAAGTAAAGAGCTGAAGCAAGCTGATATAGAATATACAGTATATCGGTATAGTCAGGCAAGGCCTGCAACTAATGATTATTGTCATTATTGATTAATCTATTAGTTTTTTTAATTTCATCGATGGAGTGTTTTGTGTCTACATCAACCACATTGAACCTCTTAAAAGTACAGCTCCAGAGAGAGATCAGACCCTTCCCCAAACTGAAGATCCTGAGAAAAGTGGAGAGCATCGACGATTTCTGTGCAGAAGACTTTGAAATCTGTGACTATAAACCTCATCCCACCATCAAGATGCAGATGGCTGTTTAAAATCCCAACTTTAAGATTATTATAAGAGATATATATATGGTGTATATATATATAAGGCAGCCAGTTTGACTGTGAAAAAGCTGTAATAAACCCACTGTGCACTTTCTGCCCAGCACCAAACAGCAGACAAGTTGGTGAACAAACTGTAGTGAAGCATTCAGCAACTGAATAGCTGGATATTTATTTCCCTCAGGAGTTGTTAAAGACCAACTCAGACCTGAAAGTCGAGAATATATTGGATTGGCATTTGTCAGGTGTCCAGACACGGTACCACAACTTTACAAGGTGATGTTATGTCAGCGCTGTGTTTACAGCTTGTCCCGCTGCCTCCAAGTGGCCAAAAACATCATGGTAAATGGACTGCACTTGTATTGCGCCTTTCTACCTTAACAGAGAAAGTGCTCGATCATTTTTGCCTCCCATTCACTCACCCACACATAATGGTAGTGGAGCTGCTATGGCACGACAGCTGGCTTTACCTTCAGGAGCAACCTGGGGTTCAGTGTCTTGTTCAAGCAAACTTCAAAACACAGACAGGAAGAGCCGAGGATCAAACCTCCAGCCCTGCTGTTAAGGGACGACCCGCTCAGCCTCCTGAGCCACAGTCGCCCATAACCAATCAATCAATTCATACTGCTGTAAGATGTTAAAGATTTTTGGAAGACAGTTTCCTCACTAGACAACTAAAAAGAAGGCAACATCTGCTTTTATTTTATTTTTTCCAAAGAACTCCAGGGGTTGAAACTGCCAGAAGCAACATCTGTATTGGACACATAAAAATATTAATATTACCAACGAAGTGTGCCGTGGAGAGGTGTGACCTCGCTTGGCGCGCGCACACACACACACACACACACACACACACACACACACACACACACACACACACACACACCGACACACATCATATTTTTGCCTCCCTGTCATCTTGGGAGGGCCACTTGCTGAAGGGAAAACAAGAATTGAAGAGAAAGAGTTGAGAGCTGTTGGCTGGTGGCAGACTGGGTTGCCATGGTAACTGTGGGGTGAGGTCACCCGGCTGCTGCAGCGCCAGCGTAGGGACTCATTATGCCACCTCCCATCTATCTATCTCTATCTGTCTGTGTTCGTCTGTTGCCTTCACTCCAGCACTCTGTCCCTGTGCAGTTCCCCCTTTTACTCTCTCTCTCTGCCATTGTTTCAGCTTTGCTCCATAGAGGGGAGAAATGATAGAAGGAGGGAGGGATGGAAGGATATATAACTCAATGGAAAGAGGGCAAGAGAGACTGACAGATGAACAGAACAGTTTTTATAGCACAAAGACAGGTACAAGTGTCAGAAATCCATCCATCTGTCCAAAGGAAAACTACTGAGAAGACTTTTGACCTCAATACACAAGTTTAAAAGAATGGTTTTTAGGATGTTTTTTTACTGCTCTCAAATGTGAAAAACTGGTCAAATCTGACTTGAACTGTGTGCAGGGGTTTATTCAGAAATTCTACAAATACACTTTGGGGAATTCATGCTAAAAATGACGACGGGGAAATCCGAAATTATGAAAACGCACTCAAAGAAGAAAAAAAAGACAGAGCTGCCAAGAAAAAGTGAACAATCACATAGACACTGTGTTTAGCCCACTGAGTCTTGTCCTCACACAGCATACAGAGCCCTTTATTATTTAACTTATAACTCATACATGGTTTTGGTGTTTGGGTTTCTGGGTGACGTGAATGAAAATATTCGATTTGACCAAGAAAGGTTAAAGCTGACTGTTACAATCAAATCTGGGATCTTTTTATTATGAAGAAAGATTCCTAACCACTGAGCCACCAGGCAAAGAAAAACAAACTTTATATTATGGAGAAATAAAAACCTAAAACAAGTAAAGCTAAAACAGCTGTGCAGTTATAATCAGCACACTGACCTCACATCAGATTACGCTTGACATGTTTCTTCTTCTCCTCTATTCGTTAAGTGAGAGGAACTTCAAAGTTAAGAGACACAAATAAGGGAAGCAAGACAGACAGCTAAAATAATATATCCTCATCTCTGTAAGGCGCTGACAGTTTTGCATGAGTGTGTTAACGGGAGGACAGTGTCAAAATGCTGTTAAATACTGCAATGGTCTTTCCTTTGGGGGATGCCTTTGTCGCCTGCTTGACCAAATCATGCCTCATTACTACTGTAGATGTCATCATGCTCCTGCAGCTCATCCAGTCATGCAGACAGATAGGACATTTCCTGACAGAGGCTACATGCTCATGACTTTTGCCCTAAATTAAATGTTGTTTTCTTGTTGCTTAGAACAGTCCTTTGACTTAGCGTGTGCCATACAAAGCTTTATAGTTTATATGAGGATATATTTGACTTTTTTTTGATAATAACAGCTGATTCTGACTTTTTTATGTCTGAAAGTGTAGACAAACATTTAATTGTAGCCTTTCTAATGTGATGGTTTGAGTGTTTTTCTTCATTTCATTGGAAATTTAAAACATTTGGGTTTTTTTTTTGGTCAGACAAAATATGAAATGTTACATCTTTGGTTGATCTTTGGTTATGTATTGTGGGATGTCTTATGTTTGACATTTTGCAGATGTATAGATCACCATTAGAAAATGAATAAGTACATATTGGAGGCAGTCCCTAGTTGCATGGCTAATGAATGTATTTCATAATTAATTAATTTATGTGTGTGTGTGCTGCAGCCAGAGAACCTGCTCCTGGCCAGCAAGATGAAGGGAGCAGCAGTGAAGCTTGCAGACTTCGGCTTGGCCATTGAAGTGCAAGGGGACCAACAGGCATGGTTTGGTAAGAAAAACATTATTTAAACCGAAAATTTTTAACCTTATTCTCAGTTTTTACTCTGCATTCAGCCGCAAGAAAACCAGTATCACTGCTCGAGAAAATGAGACTGTATTGAATCGGTATTCAGTAAATAATGATTATCATAACCTACGTTTTTGTTATTGTATAAGAGAACAGTAATACATAATGCATATTACAAAAAAAATCTCTCTGTGGGAAACAAATGTTGGCCATATTGTTTTTAAAGAACTGTCGGTAAATAACCACTTGAAAAATTGTTGCACTTTTGAAGTTGTCTTAAGGTATTACTGTAAATATTAGTTTTACATTTAACACAAGAATAAATAGGACAGTATTGAGTTTGTGTGTCTTGTGAAAAAAGATTGAAGAGGAACAGAACAAGAGGAAGATGAAGAGGGTAAAGTGAAGGAGAAATGTGGAGATAATTGTGCTCATTTGTCTGTCCTAAAAACAGAAACAGTTACACTTTTTGTAATGTCTGGTACAAATGTCAGACAGGCTTATAAATCTTATAAATGGTGGATATCAATATTGTATTGCCATTAAAAAAAAGAGTTCAAGACAAATTTCACACAAGTATGTTTGTGATTTCACAGGTTTCGCAGGAACTCCTGGTTATCTGTCCCCAGAAGTATTGAGAAAGGACCCGTACGGCAAGCCTGTGGACATATGGGCATGCGGTCAGTTAGTCAGACTTCACCTTTTACATGCATGTTTTATAACTATGTATATACAATGTATTAATGTAGATGGTATATGTGTGTGTGTGTTTCAGGGGTGATCCTGTACATCTTGTTGGTTGGCTACCCTCCCTTCTGGGACGAGGACCAACATAAACTGTACCAGCAAATCAAGGCCGGTGCATACGATGTGAGTACCTCCATATATTCCTATTACCTCCTTCCCACCTACATGTGTGATTTTATGTGCAGCAGTGCAACAGTTTGTCTTGAAAGAGTTGACATAACATGATGATGATGTGGAATAAATCTTAATAGTTATTTTCTAGTTATTATCATTCACACTTCTCTGTGACATCCACATGAGCACATAGCATTAATGTTGAGTTCTTGACCATCTAGTAAATTTTAGTCCAATAATTACTCCCTTTTAGCTTTTAAAAAAAAAAAAAAAAATCTCTAGTTGTTAAAAGCTGCACTATGTTCACCAGCTAGTTGCTAACTTTGACATTTTTTGCTGGGTGGATAGCATACAGTCGATTAATCAAGGCTTTTTCACTGAAAACATTGCTGATGAGACAGAATCGAAACATTCAAGTTACAACCTTTTAAAGCAAAAATAAAGAGCTGAAAGATGCTATGAAGCTCTGAAGCTGAGATACATTTCAGAGACAGGTGTAAATTGTCTGTGGGTTCATTACTACAAGTGACATCTTTCACATCTAATGAAGTAATTTGATCCATTGTTAATATAAAAAATGCGGATTAATGCAGCTTTGATGAACAGTATTCACAGGCTCATCCCAGATTGGTTGACTTAGTGTGTCTTTTGACATTTTGACATTCTTAAGCTTGTGGATCGTTTTGGCCGAGGGCCTGCTTTCATTAAATTAGTCACAGAATTCGTGCACATTTTTGTTTCCTGTTTGAAATATTATTAACACAGCAACTCCTGATGAGCCCTGCAGGACACCTTTTTTGAAAAGCTCAGTTCAAGTCAAATAACAAACATCGATCTCTGTCGCACAAGTAATTCTGAAATTACATTTTGTGTTTAATTTCTTGCTACTTGATATCGCATAATTTCCATCTTCACAACAGAAAAAAAAGATACAATATGAGAGCAATAGGTTTATTTATCAGATCTTGTCATATCCCTTTGGGAGATAGGAATGTATTATCCGTATTAATTTCCATAATTGGAAGCAACCACATCTAATGAATGTGCATAATATGACCATTGATATGTAATGATGGTGACAAGCACTTGTAATACTGTGCAGTTCTTGAATAGCATCACTGTCAGGCAGATACCTTGAGTCTTTTATTTTTTATATTGTAACTGACAACTGACATGTTTTGCACATTTGCAGTAAATGTCTTGTGAAAACGTGCTTTGATATTTAGTAGTAAACATATTTTCATGCTACTTGGAAGGATGTGTGGTTGGATGACTGAAGTGAGAGAAACTACACTGACTTTGAAATCTACACCTGTTACTATTGAAGTGCTTCATGTTGAATTATCCACCACAGTTTCAAAATCACGGAGCTTCTTCAGTTATTTGTGATAAAATTAATTAAAAACATAATAAGTGTTATACGCATTCTTAACTTTTCCTCATCACAATCTCTCTCTTTCAGTTTCCATCTCCAGAGTGGGACACAGTGACCCCCGAGGCCAAGAATCTGATCAATCAGATGTTAACGATTAACCCTGCCAAAAGGATCACCGCCGACCAGGCCATCAAGCATCCCTGGGTCTGCGTAAGTGACACCATTCTTCTTATTTGGTTTCACATCAAAATCGATATTTTCCAGCATGTAAAATACTGGTGTGGGTGTTGCTACCAGCTTCAAATACAACTGTCACATTTTTTGCACGACTTACCTTATTATTAAGCAATATATAAAGTCATATATTTACTCAGTTTAGGAAAACCATGGATAAGGCACCATGTTACTTGTAAAATATCTTAAGCATCACAGTCACATCCAGTAGTCTACTTTTAAAACCATAGACTGCTGGACAGAGAGACCTACACCTCCATTAAAATCTTATAACAGGACAAACGTTGAAACAGTCAAATAAAACATCCTGCTGTGACGTCGCCATGTAACAACAATTAAAGGGTCAAAACAATGTTCATAGTAATACAGTTTTTCATTAATCATGACATGGAGTTGGTGTCCACCTTCTGAGGACTAGTCTCACACACAATCATAAGGAATATGGAAAAATAGCCTGTATGACACCAACAGTGTCGCTACTCCGGTGTTTAGCATTAACTGACCTATGAGCTAAAGTTACAATAGTCACATCATAATCGTATCCTAATGTTTCCCAACTCATTTTACTAAACTATTATTCATTATTAAGTGAATGGTACTGCAAAGCCTTTTGAACTCTGTGGACTATGTTCAATCCATCTTATTGGTGATATCTATAAATCTCTGTGATGTTTTACCAACACATGCATGTGGCATAGTTGAAATTGACTGTGATAGGATTTTTTTTCAAATTTGAAATTAGTGACATTAGCATGGTTTTTAAGTGCAGGACTGGATTTTAGTTGTTTAGTTTGGTTATGTTTTTGTTATTGCTGCAGTGTCATCCCCTCGCTCTGACATGGTTAACTGTTACCCTTAAGCAACGTGTATTAATTGCCGTTTCCTCTCCTCTACATCACCTCTACAGCAACGCTCCACTGTGGCCTCCATGATGCACCGTCAAGAGACTGTCGAATGCCTGCGCAAGTTCAACGCCAGGAGGAAACTCAAAGTGAGTGCAGACAGACACAGTCACACACACACAAGAACACACACACACACACACACACACACACACACACACACACACACACACACACACTCACACACACTCACACTGACCCACTGTTACTGCTACTGAAATCGTTATAATATTGATTTTCGTGTCTCTTTAGGGAGCTATCCTCACAACGATGCTGGTGTCCAGGAACTTCTCAGGTGAGGATGACTTTGGCAATGATATTTACTGCATATGAAAAGTCAATTTGATGTGCCCCATAGGTTTCAAATAAGGCCCAATGATGTATAATATTTATACATATACATATAATACATATATCATTATAATCATAATCTAACCATATCTGTAGTACTCCTTCTGATTAGATATCTCAAAGAAGATGAATGATACACATGATTGCTGTACTTCTTGTCTGTGATCAATCTTTTTATTAGCCTGAATCTGATTCCCTTAACCGCACATTTTCATTCTTGTTCACATTTACTTGTCAGCTTTGTCTGCAGTTTTGATTTCGCACTTCAGGGGTTTGGCTCAGATTTCCTCCTTGTAAGCAGTTTGATCATCGAGACACAGTGCACTCTTGAATGAACACCCAATATGTGGGCTGGATGATGGCCTAGCAAGCTAATGCATTAATGCTACTGGCCTTGTGTTGATATGCTTTCATGTAAGTAAAGCAGCTCCTATGGATTACAGCCAACTGCTTTCTGGTTAAGATTGATCTAGACTGAGAGACCTAAAGCAGACGGGCCAGACCTCTGAATTGCTTTGTTACGTAACTGTTGGCAGGTTTCTCAAATGAATTCCTCGGAAATAAGATTGATGATTTTGGGGGGCACAGGTATTTTGGTGCGCAGAGGATTTCCTGTTTGATGCTTCCCTTCATCCTAATAATAAAGAGTTTGTATTAGAGGACATGTTTTGTCACTCTGGAGTTTATTCAACTTCAAGAAATCCAAAGGCTGTCACGCTTTAGTGAGGCTCTTGTCCCACCTGTGCCTCCACATTGAATCCCTCTCTGTCCAATAGTGGGACGGCAGCATACGAGCCCTGCCGCTACCACCAGCACAGCCGCAATGGCACAGGAAGGTATGTCTGCTAGAGGGGGAGTTGAGTTGGGCACTGCCAAATTTTTACTCAGGCTATTGGCATGTACCCCTCCACCTGCTGCCTGCTGCCTGCACACTGATGGACAACTTTTGAATGGTTGTTTTTGCACCGGGGCATCTTACACAACCTCAAACACACAAACTTATAAATAGAAACCACAAACGAAGCTCAGCTCTGGTCCTTTTAGTATCACTGCGTGTCTTGATGTTCTGATGAGCAGAGCTCCTCTCCAGGACTGGCTATTTAATTTCCTGTGTCGAACACAACAGCCATTTAACTGACACTCAGCATGACCCTCTGACCTCCTTCTAACGACTGCAGCTCTTCCCTGGCCAAGCTCTGTTTACACATCTCTGCATTAACACAACTGGTGCATACTGCATATCTTTTCTTCTACATCATAACCATATTAACCATTTATTCTGCAAATACAAATAGACACGCTTATATTCAAACTCTGTAATACTCAGTTTTGCCTCCTCTGAATCATTTTGTATCTACAGTACTTGGCCGATGCCCAGTCGATGCCTGCCTGTGCTCGCTGCAACCTTCCCTCTGCATGGCTCTGGCACTTAAAAGCCAGCCAAGCATGTGTATGAGCGTACAGTTTAGGATGCCAACCTGCATGGGAAGCTGGATAAACAGAATGCACAGTGTCTTCTGTTAACTATCTCTCTTTGTCTCCTCCCCTCTCCTGCCTGCTGCGTTGTTTTTGTGTGAATAGACAAAACCACAAGAAACCTCAAGGCATCAGTATGTTTCAAACTAAATTAGTGTCAGATGAAAAACGCACATTTCACACGCTTCCGACATCTAACTTCCAGAAACGGACAATTTAAACAATCACGTTCACGTCCCATTGTCTAAAAGTTTGTATGTGTTATCCAGATATGTACAGTTTATCATGTTTAGCCATTCTCCTTGTTAGTCTAACTTGATGTACGTGAGCTCAGCCAGACACCACTGAATTTGGCTAGTTAAGCAACCTCTTGGCTCTGTGTTGTGTTGGGTAGAGGAATGATGGATTAGATATGAGCAGAATATCTCTGCTGTTTAGTCATGCAGTTACCTCACTGCTGTCAGCTCAAATCCACCAGACTATAAAGGTTCAACAAGTTATTTTTACACAATTGTTAGCTAGCCTTCTATTTCACATGAATTGAACCATCGAGCACTACAAAATGCACAACAATTGTTACACTTTGTAGCAGCATTTACATACTTCACAAAGGTAGCAATTTAATAAAGAGGACATAGCACATCATAAGAGCATACCTCAGGTACATCTTTAATGAACTGGATACATGGCAAGTGGAATAGAATAGAATAATCTATATTGTCCATCAGGGTGGAAAATTGTCTTTGACTCACTAAAACATACAGAACATTACATTTGATTCTTGTAAGAAAGAGATATCAAAGCAATAAGTATAACAAACATAGAGACAAGGTCACATTACACATTTACACAATAATTAATGTCATGTCTGTGGCTTAAATCTCATCAGTCACTTTACAGAGTTCAGAATACTATTGGCACCCTGAATGAAGGACTTCTTAAGTATATTTTTCGTTTCCAGAGGTGGCTGAATAGCTCTCTGTGAGGATGCTTCCTCTTCCCTTGCACACACAATTTGAATCAAGGACTTTTGGGGTTTGCAAACTATTCTGCTGGTTATTAGGACAATCCTGAAAAGTTTATTCATAGATCTACAATTTGAGTAACTGTAACAGATGTGAAGATGAAAAGTTATGTTTTGTACACTAGCTATAAACTTTCTAAAATCAAACACTATGCAGACCCTGTTACAACAGTGGGCCTTCAGACGTGCTTAATCAACACGTCGTACCAACTAATTGGTTTGAAGCATACTGACCTTTTAATGGTGATTGTCATTCACGCGACAGGACGAGCTGCTTGCTTAAAGGCCAAAATCACGGTTTTATTGACAAGTGGATGCTAAACCAAGCTTTTAATAATGGACTTGTCTTGAATTTTTTCACCCATTGAGTAAGATTGAGTGTTGTTACATGCAGTGTGAATTTGATTTTGGGTTTGCACAGATGATGTTCTGAAACTTAACTACTATTTACTAACTGTTGAACTGTTGCACTCCTTGGCACTTTTTGAGATAAAGACTTTGAAGTGGATGCTGCATGCCAGACATGTTGATAAGCCACCGTCATCGCATGAATCCCACCACCTCTGTGAAAATGACTAAAGAGTCCTCTTTAACACACAGTAAACATCTGTAGTTTTTAATATTGGCTTGTGTTCAGATGTTAAGATGCAGATATTAAATACATGACTGTTTTTCTCACCTTCTTCATTGCTCCTTCCTCCTTTTAAAATGGAAGGTAAGGGAGGATCACTGGAACATGACTTTAACACAACTTTGGTGTAAATATATATATGTGTGTGTGTGTGTGTGTGTGTGTGTGTGTGTGTGTGTGTGTGTGTGTGTGTGTGTGTGTGTGTGTGTGTGTGTGTGTGTGTGTGTGTGTGTGTGTGTGTGTGTGTGTGTGTGTGTGTGTGTGTGTGTGGTTGTTTCTTGGTCTGTTTTGTGTGTGTGCATGCATGTTGACACTTATTTAGCTCTGTGTTTGTTGTGTTTTGTGTCATTTTTTGGGTAAGTCAGGTCATACTGTAACTGTAGTTGTTTTTTTCAGATGCATGCACATGATACTATGTCAGTGTTGTCCATAGGTGGCTAACCAACTGTTTGATTTAACACCAAGTGGTTAGATTACAGTAGATGGTGTTGGAGAAAAGTCCACAGTCTTAATTGTTGTCTTTTTTTCCTTCTAAAGGTACATTTTTAGAAGCCTTTACAGTGCTGGCAGTTCAGTTAATAAATGAACTGATCAATGATAAATTATCTTTCCCTGAAACAACTTATATTTTCTTTTGTGACTCATTGATTTCAGAGAAGAATTTAAACAAGGAATTTCTAGATCTAGAGTCTCTAATTCAGATACTCATTCATTTATTTTTCTCTCATCCATTCATATTTGCTCCCTTGTGGCCCTCAGCAAGGAGGATAATTGTCTATAGATCACTCTGAGCAGTGAACCAGGCTCAGTTTTTAACTACTGAAGTGTGTCGTGTGCTTTATGACACTGCATGTTAGTGCTGTTAATGTTCTTTCAGCTGCACCCACAATATTGGAATAGTGTGGAGGATTACTTTACCCAAAACATTAACATCAAACAGAGCATTAAATATAGAAATAGTTGACTTATTTGTTGCTTTACAACTAGGGATATAAATGAATGAATAAATGAATGGACCAAGGAAATGTAACTGGAAAAGGACATTTGATAATTGATCAAATTAAAAGTAAAATAAAAAATTGGAAAGTAAAAATAAAAATAGAGAAGCCTAAAGAGTTGTTTCCTGGTTCCTGGTTTGAAGTTATCTCAAATATCTCAAAACTCACATACTAACTTTGAGTATTTAAAAAAAATCTTTATCATGTCTTGCTTTTCATCTTTTTTCCTGACAGAAACACTCAGGGGTGTAACAGTATCAGTGAATATATATTTAGATGAATAATGTAGAAAGAATGAAGACTTCCTCCAACACTGCACAAAGTTATATAAACCTTAATTTAAAAAAAAAAAGTTCCAGAATTTTAAATTCCATTTAGAATTTCAGTTTTCAGTTTTCAGTTTGCTTTTTCTGTGCTGTTAATACCAAATTTCCCTATAACCATTTAATCATTTACAGCATTTGAGTGTGTTTATCCCTCATACAACAACAGTTCCACTATTAGAGATATGAATGAAATCAACACTCTTTTGCTAACTTTGTTCAGCTGGCTCAGTGAACTCAGCCACTGTTCAGTTTGTCGGACAATTACTCCCCAAACTGTGTCACCTTCTTACCATGATTTCTCTTTTTTTTTTTCAGCATGCAAGACCTTATTAAACAAAAAGTCGGATGGTGTTAAGGTGAGTTTTCTGACACTTATGAGGGTTTAATTGACTTGAAAGTTTCTGTCTGACTTACTCTTCCCTCTTTCTGTTGTCTCCCTTTTGGTCTGTCACCAGAACTAATAACATGTTTCTTGATATAACAGCAGTATGTTCTTTAAGTTGTATTACATTTATGCTTTGGTGCTCCTTTGTTAGATTTTTTAAAGGTGGCTTAGGGAAAAGGATTGATGATCGTAAAGATAAAATTGAACATGTTTATGTGCTAGAAGTTAAAGGCGGGGCACAGATTAATACACATTTTCTTTTTGAGATTTAAAAATAAGGGACATAATTTAGATGCTGTTTTTTTGTTTTTTCACCTCCAGCTTGTTCTCTGATTCACAGCGATTCGAGCAAACTTTGTGTGCTCATTTTGTTTTGATCGACGGTCAGCGTCAGTGCATGCAGTGAAGCGCCATGATCAACAAGGGCCAAAACAAAATCCCAATTACATACAGTTACTAAAACAATACCGTAACAAAATAACCTCTAATACATTCTACAAACAAACTGCACGACTGATGATTTAAATCTTTCAAGACTTTTTTTTTTTTTTTTTTTTTTTAAGTGTCCCTTTGTGTCATCTTTGTTCTTGTGTAAGCTTGTGCAGCTGTTTTGTTTTTCTCTCTTTCTGGGATCAATTTGGCAGCTTCACTTTTTTACTATTTTGATAAGTTCCTTGTTTCCCGATGACCCTTTTTTTTTTTTTTTCCTCCTCCTCTCCATTGCTGTCTGTCAGAAAAGGAAGTCCAGCTCGAGTGTTTGTTTGATGGTGAGATCGGCTATGTCGTTTTCGTTCATTTTTCATTCTTTGTCTCTCTTTATACGCCTCCGGGTCCTCCCCTCCCCTTCGTCTGTTTTATTTTTATTTTTGGCTTTTGGGGCAGAGATGCTCGAGGCATCGTCTATGACAGTTGTCGTCTTGTCCGATTTCTGTTGGATTTCCAAACTTCATCCAACATCCCTGCATCCCCTTCAGCCATGAGCGCCACCAAAACCATTTCAGCTCCTGACAGATCACAGACGGACACACACACACACACACAACCTCTCCCAGTTATGTTCTGCCACTTTCTGATCCGCCTGCGTATGGATAAGATCAGAGCTTTTTAGCTCACCTGCCAACATCCCTGACCATCAGTGGAGTGAGGGACATTCGAATCACCGAAAAACATCAAAACACAATCATTTTCCCTGTTTCAATTTTTACATATTTATTGTATCCTCATTATTTTTCATTTGAGTGACCTCTTTTTTTTTTCTCCCCCTCTTCCTGTAAATATAATGGCTGTCTTGGTCATCTGCAGATAATCACCACTGTTGGATTAGAGACAGTTCAGGCATGACAGATTGAAGATAGCAGCAGTGCTATGTGTAAAATAAAAGTGTGATGTTTTAGTATTATATATTTTATTTTCATTTACATGCATTTTTACAACAAAAATGATACATATACTGTTTGTTGCTTGCTAACAAATGACAAAACATTAAAAACAGTAGGGCTGGATATCTGGTGGCAATGTATGATACCATTAATACATTACTTTCAGTAATATGAACAATTTTTTCCCCCCGCAAAAGCATTTTTTCATTTCATGAAAGAAGCCAAACGTCTCAGATGTTACATATTATCTAATCTTATTATCTATGTACACAAGCTTCTGGTTAAAATTGGCTAAAAATGTCAATATTATGATTTAAATCAGAAATTGTCTGATGAAAGAATAAACAACAGCCAGAAAAATATGACCTGACATTTGATTCAACCAGTACCAAAAAAAAAGGGTTTGGGGTCTGATATGCGGTCGTATTAAACAGTAGTTAGTAAACAAACACACTGTTCTGAACATTTCAAGTCTAGTAAACATCCTTTTTTGTAGCTGTAGGGAAACAAGATAAACTCAGACAGATTGTATGATGTACAGAAAAACAGGCAGCTTGGATCCTTGGATTTGGGGAAATCTGTGCAAGGGAAGTGAATTATCAGCTCTTCTCTAAATAAGTGTTCATTGAGCACTGTGCCCCAGTTATTTCAACAGAACTGAAATTGTACTCAGTAGTTATATGTATTAATGTGTCACTTGGTAAGAAAATATTTATGGTCCTAATAGTCCTCCGGTAACCTTTCCTGAGCCAATAACTATTATAAAAGATGAGAACTAAATCTACTTTGATTCTAACTAATAGAAGATTTCCAGTAGTCTTCATAATGCTGATGTTCATAATAAATAATAGTCCTGTTAGTGAAATATAATCTCCATATTTATACTTCTTAAAGGGTAAAAAGTATGCCCTAAAACAACAGCCTGGTACCTAAATGAAGACTGACATTTTTTTCTTGCTGTAATTGTTACTCCTGTTCATATCCACCATTCGAAGTTCCCTTCATAATGTGCTTTCAATGTACAGTATCAGTCAAAAGCATGTCCAAATGTTTAAGTGATGGAGGACGTAATCCACAAGCCATCTCCTGTGCAAACAAATATTTAAACGTTTATTTGAAGCTTATATGAGACTTCAGTTGTCCAAATTAGTCAAATCAAGTCGATATCTTTAAACGTTATTGTCACTGTTACTGTCTTGTAGAACCAAATTCCCTCTTTGTTATGATCCTTTCACTGCTGCTGAACAGGAAAACACTGTTGAGACACAAAAAGACTGTTACTGTGGAAGATATCCACTATATTTGATTAATTCAGATGGCTGAAGTCTCATATTATCTTCATCAGCTTTGCTCAAAAAGAGGTCTCTTTACTATTTTGGCCCCATTACTTGCATTGCAAACACATTTTAGGGCTTAGTAGTCAGTACAGGAGGAATCATTTCAGTGAGCAAAACCTGTTACAGTCTTCATTTAGGCAGCTGACTGTTGTTTTAAGAATACTTGAGAAATTGTGAGATTATACTTTAAGTTGAAACCCTAATTTCTCTTCCAGTCCCAGAATTACAGTGACACTTGGGAAAACATGTTGCTCTCAACATCACACATTAGTCTTTATGTATGAGATGTACCTGGTAGTCCGGGGAGAATGCCAAAATGCTTTTTAAAATCACACTGGGGCATTCACTCATCTCAGGAGTTGTAAGGGAAACAGCTGAAAACCTCCCAGCAATTTGCCCTCAACCTTTTATTGACGTAATCCATTCCTCCACACCTCACTTGTGGGAATACTGATGTGCATTCAAGAAGCGTCTCTTTCTGCTTCCCCTCCAGTAAGCCTCAGGCTGAAGGGAGAGTCCAGGTCAAACTTTGTTTTCCTGTTCACGTCACACGTTCCATCTGTAATCTTTAGCTGTAATTTATACATTTCTGTTATGCGGCTGAAACTCTACCCCTGCTTTCAGGATTCAACAAAGAGGCCATTAATACACTACACTTACAGAGAAAAGTGTTAATTTTTTCAAAACTATATTTTCTGTTCAGGGATAGGTTAAAATGGTTAACATTAGATTTCCTTCAACCTATAGTGCAAATGTAGCTGGAAGTGTTTAGCTAATATCAGTTTATAAAACAGCCTTGTAAACATGCCTTGCTTAAACATTTTAATTCAACATTTTTTTTGTCTTCAGAATTACTTTTCAGATCTTTTAGTTTTTGCTCAAGCTAAACCCTTTGATTTGCATGAAGAACTGAGGCTTTAGTTGAAATTCAAAGTGACAAACAGGCTCTAAAATAAATGGACTGCCAGCTGACTTTGCATGAGCTAAAAGTGGGAAATAACAACATGCAGTACATACCTCCACGCATACACACACGCACTCTATTTTCCACAGAAAAACCTTTCATCAAGGCCTTTCACTGCATGCACAGACCTGGACTGCTAACCATTACTATCAGCTTATTTTCTGAATTGGTCACACATACAGTATTTTGGCTGTGTTGCTGTCAAAAATGGGGCGCCAATCGCTGATGCTTGTTTTAGATTACAAACTTGTGATTTCTCTTTTATACCAGCAGATGTTGATTTACATATTTGTTAAAGTGCTGGGAAAGTACTTAAAATCCAGTCTGGAAATATGTTTGTTGTTTTAAAATGCATGTGCTGACTAACTGTTCTGTTTTTTTGTTTTTCTTTTATTTACACTTTTTTAATGTTGTGCAATATCTGCAAAAGTTGTAGACATATATTAAAGGCATATAGTAGGACATTATGCTCAATACACAGCTTTATAATAGAAATAAAAGTAAGTAAGTAAAGAGGATTAGTATATTCACATTGTTGATGGAGTAGGACACTATTTGTTATTGTTTATGGATTAAAAAGATTATTTGAAGCAATTTGATATATACAAAATAGATATACAAGATAATACAACAATAACTGCCACTTAAAATGTATGAGGCAGCAGGGTGCCGATTCAGATCTGTTTATCGGCAAACTCCTGCACACATGCACTGATCCCGGTTTGTGCAGCTTTAAATCCTGCTCACTTACCTCATGTGGAATATCTATACCGGCCGTGTAATGGCGGTAGCTGATGTTTTAGACCTAGTTGGAGCAGTAGGAGTCATTCTGTGTTGTGTTTCTTTGCCCCAGTCGCAGGGAAACAACAGTAAAAACAGTGTAGTAAGCAGCAGCAGCACCAAAGACAGCAGCATGTCATCGTCAGCACCAATGGTACCTCATCTCTATTTGGTTTCATTGTTTCCATCTTTTCAGTGTTAAGTTCTGTCTCCTCCTCATCTTTTTGTCACACCCCATATTAAGTGAAATCCTCTGTTTTCTGTGATTTGTCCTCCCTCGTCCTTCCATCCGCTGCCTCTTTGCTTCTGTTTTGAACACAAACTGTGATGTTGGCGGTGGATTTGACACTTTAAAATTGAACGACTGGTTTGTGGCTTTGAGTGCGTCTCCTGGCTTGTGTTTTACCCAGATCTCCTGTGGACACTCAAACATACACACATGCATACATATAGTTACGCAGTGCACAAAAGTGACAGGTAGGCAAATGACTGGTGACTCCTTTGTGTGTTCAACTGTGTCACCTGGGCTTTGTTGATGGTTTGCTTTTGAAGTGTGACATGGTTATTGTGTTTTTGTAGAAAGCAGAGCTTGAAAACACAAAGGTTGAACCTTTAGTACATCAAAAAGGGCCTTTTGCAAGTTGCTCTTCCATATATGCTATGTACATGCTTACAGTAGGACTTCTGGGTAAAACAGGAGCAGGAGTAGTAGAGAGATCACTTTTGTGTGAGGATGCAGCCCCTCTGTGTTCATATATTTTATGGGATTGAACCATATATAAAAAAACAATAGCGCCCTGAGTTGAAATATGGAATATGAACCTCCCGTCTTACCAGCCCATTGTGTAGCCAGTTTCTTTATTAGACCTAAAATGAAAGGGGACAATCGTGCCTGTGGGTCCATTCAGAGATTGATACGCTCTTGAGACAGTGCAAATTAAAAACTGTAAAAATGACAATCTGTAAAGGTAGGAAGATAAAATCAGGAGCCATTGACTTATAGCTTACAGCTACAGTATGCTGAGTGCAAATACAACTTAACTAAGCTCCTTTAGTCAGTAGAAGGTTTGGACTCATATTCAGTAATACTTCTTCAAAACACTTACAGATCTAAAGAAGGGTAGCAGTCCGACCTGGTTTTTTACAGTTCATTAAAATCTGTATATACATTCAGGTATTTTAGATTCACAGCATTAAATGATGGGTTACGTGACGTGGTATGGTGAGCTTCTCACATTGTATACACTTAATTCTGTCTCACTTCATTTAAGAGATTGAAGTGTAACCATGGTAACTGAAGTGGTACAATTGCAACCTTTTTTGGTATTGCTTTTAGTGTGTAAATAAACGGGCACCGAAGTGTGCATCTAAATGAGAAGTTTACTGGTTTCATGAATTTCTTCTTATTAACTAATCATTCATCTATTAATCGCTGCACCTCTATTTGCTTCTAACGTTTTCATTCTGCTAGCACTGTGGGTTATGGCCCACTATCTATACTATTAACTATTCCACTAACAATAAACAGTATAATAAAAACACTTAAAATTACCCATAATCGCATGTGTCATTGATGGGGCTGCATGTTCTAAGGTTGTATTCAGTGGGTGTTGGGTCCTGTATGATGAGGATCAGAAGAACCTGAGTGTGTGACTGACTGACTGACTAAATGAGTACACTGTGGGTTTGTTTTCCAAACAAATGCAGTACTTGAAGCTCTTGAATTGCTTTGCGCAGAATGTTTCTATGGCGGGGTCAAGGTTGAGGATGAGGAGTGGGCATATAATCCATACACAAACTCACAGTCACCCTGCAAAATAATGCCAAGATGGGAGACATTTGCATGGTCATGACTTCCAAACCTTTACATGATTCTTTCTGGAACAGTTGTGCACTTCTCAAAACATTAAGTGTCCCTCTATCGTGGTTCAAGTCAAATGTCTAAGGAACAAGAAGACACTAAAATATTTATAAACGCATTTGAGCTTTATTCAGTCCAACAGAAAAGCTATTTTTTGCTCACCAAGGCTAACTCAATGCATTATTGGTTCATTTGAAGATATTTATACATCTCAAGGAACGCAGGAAACATTGTAAGAAAAACGGGGTATAAGTTTGAGAAGTGGAAACAGTGTTCATACAACAATTGAGCCAAAGTTACCAGGAGAAACTGAGATAACCATCAAGCATTGAGCTGCACTTATGTGATCTGGCAATGGGAAATAGTGTTCCTTCACCACATTGGTATGAACTAGAACATTACAAATACCTATATGATTATTTAGTGCCTACAGAAAAAGGGCTGCAGCTCAACAATGAAATATATTATACATTTCAGAAATATTTAATATATCACCAACACTCACACTTACATGCACATACAGTACAATCACAAACCCTCCTCCTCAGTCGAGGCCCTGGTAAGTGAATATGTGTTTATGGCTGTTTTCGTGCATTTTTGAGGCTCTCAAAAAAAAAAAAAAAGATCCTTTAGGCCACGATGCTTTTTGCTACTTGAAACATGGGCTTGGTGAGCACAGATTGACTTGACGTCTCCAGTCATCTATCTAATCACCCAGATCCTCCACAGCCTATGTACTGTGGCTCCCGTGCTTTGTTTTGGTGTGCGCACATGCATCTGTTTTGTACGTGTTCAGTCATGGAATATGTTGGTATTCCCTGACATCTTCCCTGGTGAACCCCCCACCGCCCATCCCCTCCCCGCATGGTAAAGTGTCTCCTACCTCCCCCCAGGAAGCCCAGACAACTGTTGTACACAACCCCGCTGACGGCACCAAGGTAAGCCGCTCCTTCTCCCACCACTAGCCACCAGCCACCACTAACACTCGCAGTTCACTCGTGGAGGAGTTTCTCTAAATAAACTCTAAAACAACAATCAAAAGGAGAGCTTGTAAAAAAAAAAAAAGAAAAAAAAAGGTAGCTGACATTTTAACTGATGTAAAGGTGCACCATTGTGGACCCTGGAATAATTATAGACCTCTGCAGTTGATACATTTAAAAAAGCTATTAGAAATGGATGAATGAAATGTGAATGTTCATGGTGTATTACTAAACTTAATGTTAAAATAATCACTAAAAGTTATTTAAAAAATTAATAATTTTATTTCATTATTCTGTCTTTAAATGATTATTAATATTTTAAAAGCAGGACCTCACACACACACAACCACACACACACACACACACAGAACTGGCTCTGTGAGTTAATTACATTTCTAAGTAGCACTCTTTCTAAGTATGTCTTTAAAATACAAGAAAGATGTCTTTAAATGAAAGCAATCAGGAAATTATAAAAAATAAACTGTAAATGTTTAAGCAAAGGTTGAACAAAATGTGAAGTGGAAAACAAATAAATACAAAACACTTTTTTTCCAATTCCATTTTAAAAATCAATCATAATTTTACAATTTAAAGACACACAGTTTTCACCTTATTGTGTCTTTTATTATTGATAGAGCCACATGAATGATTAAAAGGAAGACGCATATGACACAGGACAAAAGAAGTTGAAGCAACGGGATAAAAGGAACAAAAAGATAAATAAAAAGAATAATTTGGCTTAATACTTACAATACTAAGATTTTTGTGTGAGTGGGTGTTGATTGTGTAAGGATATAGAGGCGAGAGAAAGTAAAATTCATTATTAATACATCATCTAGATGTACAATCAGTAAGTCACATTTCTCAATACACTTTGTGATGTAATCAAATATTGTGAAAGTCTGTAATTATTTCTGTCGTCCACTTCAGAATTGATACACGAACACACGTCATTTCTAATGTATACAAAAGAGAAAATCCTACACGAACCTTTTATAACAGCAGCAAACGCACACTGCCAAACTTTAGCTTCAAATATGTTTTCGAGACTTTTTTAGGAAAATAGGCAACTGCCACTCTGCTTGCAATGTCATGTTAGTGTACAAGCTTGCAAAATACTAATACCACTAGATATTCAAATGCTATTACGCAATTTTCTTTACATTGACACTTTTCTTCTCACTAATATGCACTCACACACTCCTTTCTCACACACTTTCTTCGCACACATGGTCTTTGTGTGTTTTTATATGTGTGGCTGTCTGCGCTTCCCCTCACTGCTGTCCTGGCTGGTTTGTGCTCCTGGGAGGGAGTTGTCCATTCATCCATCTGTCCGTCAGGTTGTATTTGTCTCCGTAATGGCAAATTGTCCAAAGCCTCCTCTACCTTTCCTCACTTACACATTAAAAATGATTTGTCTTGCTATTTCTCTTTTTTCCTTCCTTTATCCATCTCTTTTCATCCATTCCTTTTTCCTTCTCTCTTTTGTTCCATCTTTTTTTTGGCAGGGATCCACAGAGAGCTGCAATAACACAGAAGAGGAGGAGATGAAAGGTAGTAAAGGTACTTGTCCAACTTTCACCTACTCTGCATGCTTCCTTCTGTTCACTTTATCACATCCAGGTATTTTGTCGCTCTGTTGGAGTCTAGATCAGGTAGAGAAATATTACAATACCTAATATTTCTTCTGTCTATATTTATAGTAATGCAGGTATTCTGGGTAAAGGTTTCAGTCAGGGCAGAAAAGCCAGTGAGTTTTGTAGTTAGAGGACAGATGCCTTGAGTGTTACAGGTAATACATGTGATGTAATCGCTTGGATATAAAGACAGTGTATGTATGAGGTGACAGATGCGCGTAACCTGTTGTTCAAGCCTGGGGTTTCCTCAGCGTTTAGGGCTGAAACAGAAGTGACATACACTTATTTGGGAGTGCTGATGACTCCAATTGTTATTTTTATGATTTTTTTTGGATCGGCTCCCATCACTGTGAGTTGAGCACGCCAGTTCTTTCGTTTATGTCTCTCGTAACCAAAAAGGAGGTCACAGCAGCTTTGTCCATTCTGTTAAACTGCACTTGAGAATGAAGTCTCTCCCTTTCTACTCACTTGTTATAAGTACGTTGCCCTGAATTATACGTAATTTTTTAAGCCAGAGCTTTTCCCACCTAAAAATGTATGTATTTGTGGTTTTGTCAGGTCAGGTCTGGGTGATAATTCAGTATAATTTTTTTCCCGTAGTAATCAAAATTCACTTGATTACATTCTGCAAATTATAATTAAAATAAAGAGAAAAAACAAACATTTTTTTAAAATATAGGTTTTATCAACATAGTTGATTTAATTTGGTTATTTTAGGAATTGAAAAGTAACTTGCTAAATCGGTAAGTCAATTCAAACTAGAAAAGACATTTGAAGACGTCTTTGGCTCTGAGAAAATGTGTTACACATTTTTTTCTTTTAGGACACGATTTTCTTTTTTAATCCAAGCAATTAATTCATTAATTGAAAAAATAACCTGCAGTTTAATAAAAAAAATTTAAAAAAATAAGTCTGAGTCCTGGTTAAGTAAATCTGTTTTTCAGCTTGTTGTGAAATTGTCTACCCAAAGTGGCCAGAAAAAAAAATCAATTAATGCATCTTTAAGGAACTTTGTAGTAATAAAATCATACAGCAAACTTTTCATATCCAGAAAAGGCACTGTGACTTCTGCTGTGACCTCCTCCCTCAACCGATCTGACCTGGAAACACAGAGATGAATAAGCTGAAAGCTACTGATTTTAACTCCCTTTTAGTTTTTTCATCAGGATTGTCTCATTTTTCTACAAACCCCCCCCCCCAAAAAAACTTTAATTATAATGATTTTAAAAGCTCTGTAATTAATAAACGATCTATACATACTGGCTCTACATCAGAGCTGTAGGAGGTGACAGCTAGAGGATCTGTGGGAGAAACTATGCAGAGAGAATAGCAGCTGTTACTATTTCCTATTATGTGTGTACCTGAGTCTCATTTTGTGAGCTGGTGTGCATGCTGGCATCACATGACACTTAAGCCTTTAATTAGTCGTCTTCCGTCCAGGGATGAACCTTTTTAAGGTTTTCGTGTGAATGACCCAGGCCAGAGCTTTTGAGAGAGTTAATCCACTTAAGGCAGCTTTCGGTGGGTTTACTAGCACTCAATCTTATAGTGGATCATCACTGACATGGGATCGAGAGGCTGTTCCTCCTCCTCTTTCTTCTGTCTTTGTCTGAGGTTGAATTCACTTATTGTAAGTTGCTGTGGAAGAAAGGTAAATGAATGTCATGTAATTCTCTCGTCTACTCTGAGACTCAGTCACAGAAACAGTTGCTAGGATGCCTCAGCTCTTTCATTCACAAAATCAGATGCAGCTTTACAACTTTCTGATCTCCATGTGGCCTTGATGCTTAAAGGTTACTCATTTTGAATTACAAGATACCTGATGGGCTTGGTTGCACAGGGCAGCTTGTCCAGCTTATTTCTTACTGTCTGATTACTGTGATTATCTTTGTGTGTACAGTAATTTGTTTCTACCAGGATCTGTTTTCTACACCACTGTCCTGTGTCAGTGTGCCTTGTTTTGTGTCTTATGCTACAATAGTAGACTGTAGTGCTGAAACATTAAGTAGTTAACTTGATTAGCTGATAGATGGAAAATGATTTTATTTAATAATCATTTAGATTTCATTTTACAGATGAAACCATCTATTATTTAAACAAATATTGATTTGTTAACTCTCACCATAATGTAGAAACATCCACTAAGGCTCCATGTCAATTTGCTTCATGTTTATATGTGTGTTTGTCTTGTGATGGGGGTAGTCACTGCCTGTGAGTCTACTAGTACAGACAGTTTGGCATTAAGACAGTGCAGCACCATTGAGGAACAGACCCAGACTCCTTCTCCTCGCTGCCCACCGCCCACCTGTAAGTCAGCAGCAGTTTTCTTCATCAAACTCTCAGCTAT
The DNA here is from genome assembly GCF_963691925.1 of Scomber scombrus. NCBI lineage: Eukaryota > Metazoa > Chordata > Actinopteri > Scombriformes > Scombridae > Scomber > Scomber scombrus. Next base: position 21,593,716 of record NC_084981.1, on the reverse strand, counting down.
GACCTTTGTGTTTCTTCCTCCTCCAACATCCAACATCAGCAGCAACTGTGGCCTCATTTGGAAATTATTTTTTGCCCATTATTATTTATTGGAAACCAGTATTATTCCAATGCTCAATATAAAGTGCAGATCTCTCCTTTTTTTGGTGTGTTAAAACAAAGAAATAAAACAACATCGTTCTCTGACCCACCACCCATCTCAAACTCTCAGAAGGAGACAGACACACACATACTTTCTTTCTTAAAATAGTGGAGGAGTGTACAATAAGAAGGATGGTTAAGGTGCGTACTTCAAAGGATGGATATTATTTATGAGATAATAGGCTGCCATCTTTTGTAGAAATTGGCTGTTGAACCTTTTAAGGAATATTTCACCTCTTCTAACGACAGAAAAGAGATTTAATCATTTAGCCAGGATTTAATAGAAGATGGATTTGGGCTGAAGGACCTTAAACTGAATTAAATTTAGATGGGCCCATGAAGATATTGAGTTGACCCTGACTAGTGCCTTTTCCCACCATTCAAGCTCCATTTCCCAATTACCCCTAACCTATACCCAAGGATGATATAAGGTCATATAAAATTGAGATCATATCACGTGCCTTAGGGATAGAAAGCACCTCAACGACAAGAGAACCCGCTGAAAGCTGGGGGAAGGATGTAAAATATGTGCAAGCATAATTACGAGCTTGAAAATACCAGAACAAATGAGATTGAGGTAAATTATACTTGACGCAGAGATCATTAAAAGTGGCAAATGAGCCCTCTAAATATAAATCTGAGAAACGAGCTTGGCCTCTCTCTGTCCACAAAGTGAAATCTGTATCTAAATTACAGGGAGGAAACAAGTGGTTATTACAAATGGGGCTGCATGGGATGGGAGCAGAAAGTTTGAAATGTTGCCTGAATTTTTCATATTAAAAAAAAAAAAAAAGAGTACAACTGTATTTCTATTGTATTTAGGTTAACAAGAAGTCACAGGGGCATAGACCAGAGCTGCCATATATGATGAGTGGACTGACTTGTCCTCCATTAAACACCAATCAAGGTTATAAGAGTGACACCAGGCATGATTTCTTTTTAAAGATTGGCAGCCCAATAATAAAATAAAAGGTTAGGCAATGCAAGACCTCCCGTCCCGTTTGCTTCTTTATAATATAGTGATTATTGTAGCAAATATATTGGAAGACACCGGAAAAGTAAAAAATAGTCTCTAAGAACTGATTCTGCCATTAATAGAGAGAGGGAGAGAGTGTCAGCACTTAAGATCAGATTCAATCTCCGTAACTAGCTTGGTAAAAATATTCTCATGGAGAGAGGGCAGTGAGTGAGCAATATTGACACTTAAATGACAGAAACTAGTGTTGGCCAATCAGAATAGTAAGGTACATGATGGCAATTGCTTAGTTGCCTCATTAACAACTGATGTTTAACTTATAGCCTGAAAATGACCCAATGGCTGTTAAGATTTGTAAAATATCGCACATAAATACAAACAAATACCCAGGTCTGTGATATAAAGCAAAATGTCATCAGCATAGAGAGATACTCTATGTTCCTGTCAAAGTCTATAAATACCAGTGAAGAATGGGAAGGGTTTGGGGGCAACTATGCCTGGTTCGTCTTTTAAAGGGAAGTAGTCAGACCTTTCTTTTAATGAGTTGTCTCACAAGCAATAGGAGCAGAGTATAAAAAGTAGTATCCAAGAAATTAATATAGATGCCAAATATCCCCAGAAGAAAAAAAATATAATCCCACTCAACCCAATCAGAGGCTTTCACCGCATCTAACAATGTGCCCATGTTTGAGAGGTGTCAGGAGTCTTCTGATATTAGAGGGTAATTGCTGTTCTATAACAAACCCTGTTTGTTCTTTAGAAATTATGTATGGCAGACAAGGATCCAAACAGCATGCCAAGACCACAGCGAGTAGCTTTAGATCCCAATTCAACAAACTAAATGGTCTCCAGCTGCTGTAATCTTCAGAGTTATTGTCTTTCTTGAGAACGAGCTAAATTGAGGCTTCGAAAGTTTGAAAGGGGGAGTCTTGTTTCAATTAATCATTACACATGTTTATGTCTAATAATAAAAGGGATAGTAGGCAGGAAAACTAAAGTCCAACAGAAATACGTCTGGACCTGGCATTTGTTATTTTGCATTAAAAGTGGCTATTTCCACAAACTGTATAGGTTTATCCAAGTCCTTCTTGCCATTTGACTCTATAGTAGGCATATCTGAGGTATCTTAAATATTATCTATTGTATTCTTGTTTACAGTGGGTTTGATTTATAGAGATTAGAGTAAAAGGAAGTGAAGACAGAGTTTATTTTAGTTGGATCAGTAGTTAGGAGTAATAGACTTGAGGTATAAAGTGATAAGCAGATTGATGTTAATAGGGGAACTGGCTTTATCACCATATTCATATTATGTCCCTCTCTGCTTTACCAGTAGAGAGCAAGTCAAATTCAGATTGTAGTTTAACCCTTTTGGTATACAGGTCTAGGCTGAGAGAGTTGGCATAATCTATGAGGATAATTGCATCAGTCAGCTTTTTTTATTCTTCTCAACCAGATGTGTGCTGTATGAGATAATCCCTCTTCATAATATAGATTTTAAAATGTCTAATAATCAAGAGTGTGAAGTTCACTCAGTCCTGTTAATCTTAATGAAAAGCATGAGAGGAGAAGGTGCGGTCACCATCTTGCTAACTTTTCCTCCATATGCAAGAGAAGTCTGTTGTGCCTGACTTTCTCAGCCTGCTTGAGTTGATTTATTCATTCATTCCAGTGTAAATGCATAGTATCATTAATTAAAATAAACTTGTGCACTGAAAATAGACATAATTAACGATTGTTTCAAAAATTGTACAGGCGGAAAATACTACACGTCTTCCCACTACATTGTTCAACCAAAAGTCCCTAGTTTGAACATTAAAACACATTGTGGTATTCATGGATCCACATGAATTAAACTGTTGACAGTCTCTTTTCCACTCTTCCAACCAACCTCTCTAAACTTGCTCTCCTCTGTCCTCCTGTGCTACCATCTACTGGCTCTCAGGTCCAACTGCAACCTACTGCTCCCCCTCTGCATGAGTTTAACCTCCTGTAATCACTGCTTGATATATTTGTTCAGTAGAATGCCATTTAAATCGTTGCATACATGGCTTAACAGCTTCACTATCAACTATTTTATCTTACTGGAATGACTGTACCTGCCTGCAACTAGTCTTGTGCAGGAGACTGGTTGGAGTTGCAGTGCTCCTGTAGTTCAGACCAGTCCAACTCAGAGCTCCTGTCCTGAACCTGAGTCCGCTCTGTCGGCCCCTGCAGGCAGAAGCTGCAACCTGCAGCGGAGTAAGAGCCAGGCAGGTTGTGCAAAGGCTCTGAAAGCAGTATTCAGACTGTCTCTTCTGACTTTCTGTGCCACTTGTTGGCAGATAGTTTTAGTGCTTGAGGAAATTACCGGTTCTTTTTGGTCTTTCTTATTTTTTAAGATGAACACAGTGTGACATGCATGTGTAGAGGATTTTCTAGATAATTCTTCTGGCTCAGCAGATGTAAGTTGTATATTAGTTAAAAGTGATTTATAGCATACCACTCTTCTCAGTACAGTTTATTCAGAGAGTGCATGCAGATTGTGACTTTCTGGTGTATTTCAATTAGAAAATTGCAGTGCATTTCATTTGTGTGGGTTTGTGTGCACAATGAAAGATTTTGAGCTATATCAGTTGTCGCAGTTGAAGTTTGTGTTTAAATGGATTCTTAAACATCGGATACAACATCAAATACCCTTGATGCTGTGTGTAATATGGAGAGTGGACAGCATGGTGTATTTTGTACAGGGTAACTTCAAATGCCATAGTGATCCTTACCAGAGGTGGTGCCCAAGTGATGAACTTATTTCAAATGTCAGAGGTTTCAGCCTTGTAAGGGAGAGCAAGGAGTGGGCTGTGCATGTTCAACCTCCAAATGATTTCTGACTGTGTTTAACCTCCTCTGGTTGTCTTTTCCCTCCCCTCCTCTCCCCATTCTTCTGATTTCAGCTCGTAAACAGGAGATAATAAAGATGACAGAGCAGTTGATTGAAGCCATCAACAATGGAGATTTTGAGGCTTACACGTAAGTTTGCATATGCAGAAAACGTCTGGGCTCAGTGTTCACCTTGATCTTACCAAAGCTTTGAAAGTAATGTTATCTGTTCTGCATCTCTTATCTGGAGGTTTTATTTATGATTGTGTTTTCCTCTGACAGGAGAATCTGTGACCCGGGTCTGACCTCTTTTGAACCCGAGGCTCTCGGAAACTTGGTGGAGGGCATGGACTTTCACAAGTTCTACTTTGAGAACTGTACGTTGTTCAGTTTTGTGCAGATTTGTAGCTCAGTCTTGTATCATTTTATCGCTTGCTTTTCCTGTTTAATCTTCAGGCTCCCAGCAGCAGACCTCTTAACAAGAGTTTAGTTTGAAATAACCATTTTATGATTATTTATTAATGTACAAGAAATGTATAATGTAAAATCTGAAAAAACTTACATGGAGATTGTTGGGCAAATGCAGCCTCTGTCAAAGCCTAAATTACCAAAGTTGAGAAAAACATCATCATTTTGCCCAAGAAAATTGTGGTTTGGTTGTGCATATTTATCTTCCTGAGAATTATGTGAAATTACATTATCTCCTTCTTCCAGATAAAGCTGGATTCTCAAATATTAGATTTGCCCCTCACATCCCTGTAGAAACCTGTGTTATCTATTTATCAGACTGGCAGGAATAATGAATACCAGTGTATGGCACTGCCTTTACCTTCATATTTAGGATTATGTGATACATTCATTCAGTTCTTTCTACCATTTTAAACTGCCAAAACATGTTGTCAACGGCAGCTGTAATATGCTAAATATTCTCAAATTCTCAACTTAATTTAACATTGACACCTGAAATGTCCACTCACAAACTGCTGAACTACATATTTTCATCTCCACAGTGCTGAGTAAAAACAGCAAGCCAGTGCACACCACCATCCTCAACCCCCACGTACATCTGATCGGCGAGGACGCTGCCTGCATCGCTTACATCCGCCTGACACAGTACATGGACACCCAAGGCCGGCCACGCTCCTGCCAGTCGGAGGAGACACGAGTGTGGCATCGCCGCGATGCCAAATGGCTCAATGTGCACTTCCACTGCTCAGGAGCACCGGCTGCACCCCTGCAGTGAACTGAGAACCCAGGCCCAGGTACACTCACGAAACCACACTATCAAGACTGTCTGAAGGCTGCAGTTACAATTTTATGCTGCATGCAAGGATTATGATGAGAGGTTGTGTGGATATTCTGAGGGGTTTTACTGTGCAACAATTACTTAAAGCTACAATATGCAGCTTGTAGCCTTGAGGCAGCAACATTTTTATTAGTCTGTCCCTCAGCTGGGAAACACCCTGCCACAGAGCTCATCCTGATGAATTAGTCTGCCTTGAAACTAAGGCAACAAGCATCTGTTAAGTTTACTGGAGGCACTTACAAAACATACAGTGTATGTTGATAATCTGTAATGAAAAGACACATTTCTCACAAATATAATGAACTAGGATTTTATTAGCTTAATTTGAAATCTAATTTGATGGGAATGGAGGGAGTGATGCTTTTAAAAAGACAAAAATACCATTAAAGCTCAGTAATTAACATGTCGTATGTTTCAGATGTATACAAACAGAATCACATTTGTGATTTTAGTTGGGTGGTTACATGGTCTAACTATTTATTGGCCAGTACTTCTGTAGCTGTTTCTGCTTGTACTATTCCTCCCTGCATTATTTCTAACTGATCCACTGAGCAAAGAGCTCCAAATATATCCATACAGTATGTTGTGTGTCAACCAGTTTTTAACCCGATAATGAAGCTCTCCTAATTCAGTGAGGAACACGTTTAATATCCTGCAAATTCTTCAAAATAAAAGTCTCAGATTATTTAGTAATTTAAAAGATTTTAATATGAAGCAGTAAAGCAGGGAGTGTTTAACATGACTTGGATACACCTGCCCCTCGGTAAGCTTCTGGAAAACTGGCCAATCAGAAAAGACTAAGCTTAAACTGCCAATTAAGAGACAGAGGCTGAACTGATGGGCTACATAAAGGGCCAGTACAAGATAAATAAAGAGTTTTTTAAACTATGAATCATGCAAAGCTACTCTAGTGGAGTCCCAGAATAAAAGTATAGAGCGGGATATGAGCATAATAGATCCCCTTTCAAGACAATTTTCACTCTAACTGTTGCATTCTTCCTTCCTCAGCTTTGCCTGAATTCTAAAGCTGTTTGGAGCATTTATTCTCCATGGTCGGATTGGTTCCTGGATCCGGGCTGGGAAGAGGCGGCTTGGCAAGTTGTAAAAAAAACAAAAAAAAAAAAAAAAAGTGGGGGAAAAAATGTATCATTACAATGTAGGAAATAAAAATAAACAAAACAAATTAAAAAGCTTGACTGAATGACCGACTACACCGACCAACACCAATCCAGTTCAACCCTAGCTAGTTGATGTTGGGGCCCGGCAGCTTGTGATGTCAGTCCCTTCCTGCAGGTGGTGCATGCTTCTGGTGGCGACACAGGGGTGATGCTGTCCTGGTCCTTTTCTCCCATGGCCTTTATTACCCTGTCTTTGTTTTGTCTGCTGTCTGGAAAAGTATTAACATGTAAAAAAAAATATATACAAATATATATATAACAACAGAAAAAGAAATACATTTCACACACATAGTGAATAGAACAGGGGCAGCAACTATACAATCTCAAGAAAATGTGATTTTTTTTGGTTTGGTTTTGTCTTGAGAGAACAGCAGAAAGTCTGCTTTAATAGAAGTATTGTTTGGTTTATTATTAACATATGTGGGTTGGGTTTATGGGAAGGGGGAGCTACTAATAATTATCAGAATTTAATACCCATTTTAAGTGTCGGGTTTGAACATATGTACACAATGTTTGAAAGCGGTTTTAGGCATTGTGATATGTTACTGAAGGGACCTTTATTTTTATTTTGTCTTTTTGTATTCTTATGTGTTATCAAGCTGTTGGTTTTTATCTTCTGAATGATGTATTTTCAAGTATTTTGTGTTTGAAAAAAATGTTTAATCAAAAGAGGGATTTTATTTAATAGAATTGTGAATAAATAGATATTTATATAGGAGAAAAGGGGGATTTTCTTTCAGTGTGAAGGGAGGGGAGTTTTAAGCATGAGTGTGTGGGTGTTTTTTTTTTCCTGTTTGATGTCCCTTGGTGTAAATACAAACACAAATATACTCACACACCATGCATGCACACATACATGCACATTCAGCGTCCTCGTGCTCTAGCCTTTAGGGCCGAGCCTCTCTCGAGCTTTAGACACAACGTCCAGGCCAGCTCATCCTGAAGTTGCAGAAGGCCTCCATCTTTCTGCCCCTGCAGTGTTCAGAGTCGAACACTAGAAGGCGCTATTGGTCAACGTCTAAAGCTCCTAAAATCTCTGAACTACGTAATCTGAAAGCACGGACACACTCACGCCAAACTTCTAGTTCTGTTCTTCTGTTTTTGTGTATTTTTGACGTGAAGCATGATTTATTTGAAATATCTAATGGGCTGTACTGTTTTTCGCACAGACACTTAAGACTCGATGCTGTTGTATTCGCTCTTCTGAGGGGGAGTGAACCTTTCTGCAACTTCAGGTTACGCTCGCCAAATCCTTCCCTTCCACCCTGACATCTATCATTCCTGCCTCTTATACTCTCTACAGTTGTTACTCCTGTGACCCTCGCTAACCAGCCCTCATGATTGTCTTAATAGCACCACACCGTGTGATGACGACGATGATAAAAAGTGATGATGTCACCCTTATGCCTGTCTCTTGTTCTGATTGTGTTCTTAAACTGTGTATCTTCTCCGTCTTGACTTGCTGTACTTCTGTGTGAAGTCCTGGCACTAAAAAAAGCATGTTAAAAAAGAGAATGCAGCGGAGGGAAGGGACTGACTGCTGGCCAGGGATTGGACAAAAAAAATAATTAAAAGGCATGATGGAACGAGAAGAGGGCTATGTGGGCTCGAGGGCTGTGGGCCTTTGCTGATGGCAATCAATAGATTTGGTCCCTTTTGTCACAGTTTCTGTTGTAAACGTTGTAGTTGTTAGTGTTTTGATGTTGATATTTTTATCAGTTGTTTTAGCCAGAGCTGTTTAAAAAGAAAAGAAAAAAAACGGGTTGAAAGAGGCTGAAAACTGCCACAACCCTTTTTTACTCTTATCCCCTTACACACAGACGAACACAGACACCGAATGCTGAAATCTTGACACAAATATTGGAATTCACAACATCATATAAGCACATGAGATCAAATATTCTCCCTTTAAAAAGAGGACAAGCATATCTCTGTGTCAGTCGTTTAACTGTTTATTTTTCACCGTGTCGTAGAAACTTTGTGAGTGTGTGACTTTGTACCAGCGAAGGGGTGAGGCTTGCCGTCTGTCCTGTCTTTCTGTGCTATGCTGCTCCATTGTGACTCATGCACTACTTGGGCTGTTGCTGGTGGTCGCCTAAAAGCTAAAATCATGATGATGCTTCAAATCATCACATATCATGTCTGCGTAATGACACCAAAACTGTTGAAAAGATGGGGAAAAAACACACACATTGTGAATCATATGTGAGCCCAAACCTACTGTATCAACCGCCTGTGCTTCTGAGTGCTGTGACATATCTGACATGCCATGAAAACTGTGTCCCTCCTCCACTTTTTCACCATGACGACAATGCGTTGTAAAACCAGTACTGAAACTATGTGATGTTTTTTATAGCTCAAAGTAGTTCTGTTTGTGCTGTGGGCGCTGGCCCAGTTGTCTGTTGATGTCACCAACCTGACAATATGCTTTTCATTGTGTGTATGTGTGTGTGTACTTCCACACAGTCATGGGAGAGTTTAGATGAAAGATTACAATGCTGTTGGATTTACAGGTTATATTTTTTAAAAAGTCAATTTGCCAAAGTATTTGGACAGTTGGATAAAGTTCAAATGTGCATTTTTTAATGGATTAATATGAAGACAAAACAGACATTTTGACGTGTTAAAGCAGGAAAACCATAGGTTTAAAAAATACAATAAAGGCTGCACTTTGCCAGTTTCAGCATTCTGGACTTGAGTCACTGATAGTCACACCTAGACTTTTCCTGCTATGACTATTCAAAATGTATCAGTTCTTAATCTTTATGAAGTCTTAGAAATAGGCAGCTGGTGAAGTGAGCCCACTCACACCTTTTTTAAAGTTAGTTGTAAAGCAGTGATTCCCAACATTTTTACCTTGTTTAAACAATGATCTTTCACTACCCACAATTCTTTGTTGCCTAAACCTAACCACGTGGATGTGAACCTCAGTCTCCAGTGTTAGAGTCCTGTGTCTAATACACCCATCATCTACCTCCTTTCTGTGAGAAAACAGTTTTGCTGTATATGAACATCATTTCTAGGGGACAAGGTTGCATAATGAGGTAGTAACCCTTTGTCACACATCTCATAAGTCATTTTCTCCTCTCAGCCTCTTTAGTTCAGATCATATTATGAGGCCTGAAGAGATAAAACTATCAATTTTTTGAGAAAAATCTGGAAAAAATGCAATTTGTTCAGCAACAACAAAAAAAGTGTGTGAGTTTGTCCTGTTAATCATCTTGTGACCCCTCAGAGGGACTACAGGTTGAGAATCACTGTTATACAGCTAAACCACCATCATGACCATGCTTTTGAGTCTTAAAAACATTAATTTAGACTTTTTTTTCCTCATGCATCTCAAGCTATTCGTATCACAGATTTCTGCCACATGTATACAACAGGGAACCACAGAGTAAATTCCATTCATTTCCATTGTATTAGTATCAACTGAGGACTGATATGGATGTCTCAAAATGTGTACACATACAACCAAAAATATCTCCATGAAATTACTTCTGTAATTTGGGTGAATTGGCCCTTTAAAAAAAATAGCACAGGTCATATTTCCAGCAGTTTTAACACCAGAAACGGTGGCAAAAGAGAAATATTTTTGCACACTACTGTCCTGCAACTTCCTGCTTCAGCTGAAATATAGAAATCCACTTTAAGGCAGCACATAGCTTTTTAACATTGACAGGGTATTTATTATGTATGTGTGATTCTCACTTTTGTATATAGGATACGAGACCAAATATAAACTCTACACTGAGTAATCTGGGGTTTATTGCACCAACTACCTACAAAGTAATAATTAGTTTTGCTTCATATAAATCTTTGAGGTGGAAATGTTCAAATACTTTGGCAACAGTACCCAAATGAACTGAGCGGCAGAAAGATCCTTGAAATGCTAAAAAACAAAAATGTTGGAAAAGAATCATTTAAAAACCACAATCTTTAACGGCAACACTATATATGCAGTTTTACAAATGGAAGAAATATGCATGTCTACTTTCTGGTAATTTTTCACTGTTTACTTGATGAAGAAAATGGAAATCTATGTTACTTGCATCCTCAAGGTTATGAAACTGCTCTGTCTGAGATATTGAAATCAAAAAGTGATGTTATCTCACATTAAAATGCATAAAAGATTAGCAAAAGCCTTAGCTTGTATGTACCCCTTTGTAAGTACATTTATTGCATTGTAACCTTATAATAAAGGGGCTACATATGTCTATACTCTGAGTTTCAATTGGATGCTGGATTTTTTGCATGACCATACAGTTAATAAAAATCATACATTTAAAACTACAAGGTGTTTGTTGTATGGTTGTTCTTCATAGCTTTGTTATTACTGTAAAATGGAAGAGTATTTAATAAAAATAGCATTTCAATACTGCTCTGTTTTATCTCATTGCAATTTTAAATATTCCTGTGTGGGGCAATTAAATATTAAATAGTCTAATACTTAAATGCTGTGGTTTATTATATTTTGCTGGGAAAATAGGGCCGGGGATTCATTTACTGAGGTATTGTTTTATAATCTACTGCATTTCAATATCACTACATTTTCAACAACATTTTGAATATTGACTAATTGGCTTTGTTTTACCCACACAAAGTTGTCGGATGTCCAATGCATTGAGTGTGTTTAGCCTATTTTTCATATCTTGTTTGTTTTTTTACCAAGAGAGAAAACAAATCTTAATATTGATTTCAACCATTTTTTCCAGCCCTATTTAGAAAAGATATTCCATATCAGACAGAGAAAAATATCTTATATTGAATATATTTGTTTGCAGTTGAAAGGTAGAGTTGTCCTTCTCATTTTATCTATAACATAATTACATTTGTTGTTGCTGCAGTTCTGCCTCTCACCACTACGAGGCGCCAAAGACCAACACATTCAACCAAAGCTGAACCGCAAACAGCATTTCTCAGTCAAACACTAGCAGCCAGGCTAATAGTTATCATTGGAAGCTGTTTTTTTTTTTTTTTGGCTTAAACGAGGTAAAAGTTTCAGCTTTTGAGTGAGTGTTTTCATACCTGTGATTTATGATGACATCTTCTCTCCATCATTCAGGTGACTCACATTAGGCATGCCAGCATGAACATGATGAGGGCAGTGGTGGGAAATTAAATCCTCCAAACAGGCTCAGCAAAATTAAAAATGCGACTAGAAGCTACAGATGTGCATCCACGTGTCTGCACTGTCACAGCTACACACGTTTTTTTTCTTTTGTTACAGACAAACAAAACCTCACAGGTGTTTTTACTTGTGGATGATTAGACATCTGCTCCATACTAATGCCTGCATATCATATGGCAAAGTTTACCATGTGTACGACTTGTATTTAAATCAATGACCTGCTTAAAATTAAATAAGGTCAAGAATGAAAAGACGCTGCCAAGCATAAATGTACTGCAGTATCATATTCATCTAAGACATTTATTGTTTTGGTTTTTTTTTTTCAAGCTGAGATATCGAAGTTTTTGTATGTTAGTTGGTGATTTAACATTTAAAAAAATGACGTACACAATTAAAATTATATATAATTGACAGCTGGGAGTTTGCTCACAGTGTCAGCTGTCACACCTAATAATAACACAGTTAAATTATTTTGTAGCCTAAATGAGTCATGTTTGTGGCTGGATTGAACAAGTTTAAACCAAGATGTACAAATACTCAATTTTCCCTGCCTTTTTTTGATATTTTGTATTGGTTTATTGTTTTGTTTGATTTCACCAAACACAAGAAAAAAACCACACAGTTCTCTTGATGAATTTTAATTACATCAAATGGATTTATGTAAAAGTGGAAAAGGAGGAAAACACTGGGTCTCATCATCACAGCAACAGATATCTGCACATGTTCTGCGTTCGCCGGACAGGTTACAGGTCACCTATACTCCAGATAGTTCATATACAGGAAGTGTGCCATTACTGAGCAGGATGCGAAGCGATATATGAGATGATTTGGTGTGATCTATGATGATATATGATTCAAGCTAAGATGAACAGTACAGTATGTAGGGTTGGTTTCAGGGTGTCTCTGTGGTGGCATGAGCCATGGCTGCCAACTGTCATATAGGTGACCTGGAACGCTCCAGTCATCAGTCTCTCTCTCTCTCTCTCTTTCTCTCTCTCAGATCATACAACCTCCACTCATGATTGGCAGCCAATCACACAGCTATCATGGCTTCCCGTCCAAGTCATTTTGGCATTCTGGCAAGTAAAATCCCCACAAAGCGGTGTCCTCCTCTTTGATTGGATAGAGGGAGTGGGGGTGATTGACTGATTGGCTGATTGATTGCTCCATGCAGATTGTGATTCATCAAGGCTGATAGCAGGTTGAGCTGGAGATGTTTGTGTCGACATGCTTTGAAAAAGTTCTGTGCGAGCCGGACTTTACGTTGTCTTTGCTTGTGCTGGCTGCCCCATAACAAAAAGATTCATCCTTCGGGCAGAAGAAGGTCCAGCTGATTTTTTAAAAGTTGCACAGAAAGACCCAAAGTGGAGTCATCAGAGTCTGGTTTAAGATCGCCCTTTTGGCTGTTGTGTGAACGTTGGCACTTTAATCTTAATCTGTAGAGACTAGTGCACATCTAGCAGTCCGTCACACTGAAGGACACATGGCAGTGCAATCTGCCACAGCAGTCTTTATAGAAAAAAAAAAGCGGTCACTGCAGTATTTTTTTGTCATTTCCTTGATTCAAGGAAAAAAACAAAACAGAGAAGGAAGCCACTTTTCTCTACTGAAGTGTCGTGGATTTAAAAACAAAAGAGGGGAAGTAAGGGAAATTGGGATATACAATCTTTTCTCACTGTAGACGGTCTCAGCAGATTAACTCTACTAGGCTTCAGACACACAGCTCCAAGGCCACCTTTCTCTCTGAGTCCCAGGCAAGCAAAGAAGAGTGGAAAGATTAAGAAAAGAAAGAAAAACAGATTAGAAAAATAAAATAAAAACACAAAAGGAAGAAAGGAGGGAAAAAAGAGAGAAACAAGATTAAAAGTCAGAAACTGTATAATTTAAGACAGTCATGAATGACAGGAGACAGAGGGAAGCAGCCAGCCTGGGTCTACATGCATTGTCAAGGGAAGGAGAAGGGGGAAGGATTTCAGTGCTACACCGAAGCCATGCAGCATTACGGCAACAGTAAGAAGCCTGGAAACAGCAACGTTTTTCACCACTCAGCAGTCACCTTTACGTACAACACGAGGAGCATCGTGGAGGGAGAGACGAGGTGCTGGAGTTGTAGGACTCAAGCAGGCAAAGCATTCAACCACTGGTGGTAAAATCACCCGTACGCCATGCAGACCGGGGTCTCATCAGGCTCTGAACAGACCTTTGGCACCACAGGGACAGCGGGGGCGACGGACAGGACAGTGAGGGGGTGGGGGGCTTTGGGGTAACAGCTTAGAGAAGCAGGGAGAAGCAAGTGCACGGCAGGATGGACGACATCTGTTACACCATGTTTTAGGTTCCCATGGAGACAAGACCAAACCCCATCCCCTCCACCCCTCTTCCTCCCACTCGAGCAGCGCTCACTCACCACGCGTTCACAGCATGGTAGCAGACAGACGAGGGTGGGGGGGGGGGGGGCTTTAGCAGCTTTGCTGCGGCTCCCCACTCCTGCTTTTAGACTTTCTGCCCTCCACATCTGTAGGACAAAGGCAATGTTTATGTTACATCTGTAGACAGCGACAAGAAAGTTCATACCTGCATATACTGTAGATTAATATAAATATAATGAGGAAACCTCAAAACAGCAACTACTGAGTACAAAAGCAGAAATAAATAAGGGTCTAGAGGTGGACAGGTCGACTAGTATTGGCACAATAAGCAGTGCTCGTCTTTGATTATAACTTAATAATGATTACAACAATCTGTACAAGATCCTGTCAGTCCAAAATACATAATTAAATATCCATTCTCAAGTTGTCGTGTGTTGGCATGTAAAGTTTCAAAATCCCACATGAAATGATGTAAGCTTCATTCACAAAACAATCTGACCTCTGCAAACTCTTCTTTACTTACTATAGTGACTTACTGTTTCACCAACTCTACCAAACACCCCCCCATCCCCCTTTATCATATTCCACTTTCACTTCACCAACTATACCCATCCTCTCAGCTCATTTTGGGAATGAAGCTTCATCATTTTGTCACCAGCCCAAGAAGTCAGATCAGATCCATCAGATCAAAACCCATCATCCACAGAGCAAATGCTCTAGTTAATATATGTAAAAGAAAATACAGAAAAAAGTGTCAAATGTACAAAAAAAGTACACATCATCCATAGAAACAAAAAGAGGATAAAAATGATATCCATTTTGATCACAGCAATCAAAATGAGCGTTTCAAAGCCATGCAGTTTAGTGGATAATGCAACTGAGTTAAAAGCAGTGAAAAAGACTCACCGATACATTGAAACATCAAAATAAACAGCAGGCGGAAAGTCAATCTATTATCTGACACATTGACAAACTTTAATTTGGGTTTGAAATGAACAAACTGATGCAGCTATGTCTGAGATTAAAGAGATTCTGCTGCAGATTCACCGACTCTGCTATGACTCGGTGTATTTCAGCATCATGTGAATTTCAGTATTTTATAAATCTTACTGCTAATTTAAGACTGAAGCTATGAACAGAAACATTAAGTCTCAACTGTGATGCATGAACCCAATACTGCAGATAATAGTCTGGTAACAGTGTTAGCCAGAGAAACAGATTTGATGGTAAAACAATGATGCTTTTGGACGGAAGAACATTCATCAAAATCCCACTTTAGAGAACAGAACAAGACAGAAAAAAAAGATCAGAAGTGGAGGTGACAAAAAAAAAAAAAAATCCACCACTCAGCACCATGGCAAACAGAAAAGAATGAAACAAAAACACCACACTGATAGATAGTGCTCTGATAAATACATGCAGAGGAGGAGGAGGATTCATCTCTCTATCGTCTCTTAAGTCAAGTCTGGTAAAATAGATCAGCAAACCAGAACCTCCCTGTCATTCACACACACCCGTACTCGTACCACAGGGACTGGTTGTCCTCTGGGTTGAGAGACTGGTCCGAATTATTCACACAGTTGGGTTCATCGCCCTCGTTATACTCTTTCACACAGGCGGGGCTGGATCTCGTCTGGCCGTTTGATTGGCCGTGAGGGGTCTGGTTTTGGTTGGAAATGTGGTTTGGGGTCGGAGGAGGGTGTGCTTTATTTGTAACTGGGGGCCCACTGATGTTGCTGACAAGGGTGGGGTTAAGAGACAGGAAGGGGAGGTTTTTGCCCGCTGACTCACTAAAGATGGAGTCCATGAACACCGACTCTACAGTGAAGGAGGGGCCAAGGAAAGACTCGAGGGTGGAGAGCTCGGGGTCCTCCAAGCTATGGCAAGGTAAGCTGAGTGACTTGGGCATGGGGATGGTGGTGGTAAGGGGTCCCTTTAGGTTGGTGCTGTTGGGGTGGTACTCACTGGGTGCAGCCTTGGTGGCCGCGACGGGAGGAGAGGCGTCGACGGACACGGGCTGCCGGTTGTCCTTCGACAGCAGGTCGTGGATGCTGGTGCGCCGTGTGGTACCCTCTGCGGTGGAGATGACGCTGCTGGCCCGGGGCAGTGTAGAGGAAGCTGAGTCCAGGCGTTCACAGACAGATGTGGCTTTGCCCTGCGAGGACAGGCTAGAGCGCATCGGGACGGAGCCTTTCACACGGGTGCTCTCGGCCTTCCGCAGGGTGGGGCGCCCTGGTTGTCCTGAAGATCTCGGGGGCCGATCAGATACCGACGTTGCTTTCCCACTGGCTGAGCGTAATATGCCCCGCCCCCTCGTGGAAGTGCGTTCTTTCTGCACATGCTCAGAAGAAGTGGAGAGGCGAGGAGAGTCTACTGTGAGGTTCTCCTGACTGCCGGACTACAGAAGAGAGAGCAAACAACAAGAGTAAAGTAGAGGACAACTAAAAACATAATTCTTTTAACAGAGGATAGCATTTGTATTCCACTTTTATTGGTTTAACATTGAAAATCCTTAAAAGTGATTCATCACCTTTATAATTTATTGGGAAATGGGAAAATATCCATAAAAGTATCTACTGCATCTGCAGGTTTTAATCAACAACACATAAAACATCACTGGTAACTGGGTGCTCACCTCTGCAGGATCAATACCCTCATCCAGAAACTGCTGCAGGGACAGCACCTCGTTGCCCAGGGATTCTGTCTTCCTGATCTGGGTCTGGCCGGGGCCGCCTGCGGCGGTGGACGGTTCGAGGGACCTGCGCAGCTGCAGGGGGCTCTGATGGGAGGAGCGTGAGGAGGTGGGCTGCTGGACGGGGCTGCTGCCGCTGCTGGACCACACCTCCTGGTCCAAACTCAGGCTGAACTCTCCGCTGCTCTCACTGTGAGGCCTGCTGAGACTGCCGTTCAATGTGCCTGAGGGAGGGGGGCAAATTATTAGATCGTAGGCCAAGTTTCCTGTTATTATTAGAAACTTCATCAGTATTGATCAAACCTCTCTTCTCCTACATTAATCAAATTAGGTCAATTTAAAAGGATAAAATGTATTATGATGGGAAATATTGCTGCTTTAACATTTGCTTTTGTGCTAGCTTATTTAGCTTATAGTAAAAAATTACTGCAGCAAGTTAACCCTTAATATTTAAATCAGAACAAACCATCTTGAACAAATTCTCACAGGAGGGCACATTAAAGCAGGTATCAGACAGGTATAAAACAAAAGATAAAAAGAAGAGAAGAAGAAAACCTGAGTTGTTAGTTGAGAGGAGGAGAAGGGAAGGTGGGGTTACAGGATGGAGGAGCATACCTTTGCCCTCCAGAGGAGAAGTGAGGTGGGAGTTATTGTTACTATTACTACTGGTGGTCCTGTTGCTATGGAGACTGGTAGGTCTCGAGGCTGGGTAAGGGACAAGAGGGAAAACACACACACACATACACAAACACACAAACACTCACAGTTAGGATTAACATACACTTATGTCTATCCACACCAACATGCACTAACACAAGGAGTGACACTTAGGCACACGCTAACAGTTTGACAGCACGTCCCCCGCTGGGGCAGCAGATGGCACATGCCAGGCAGAGGGTTAGGAAGGGTGGATCAGTGCCAGGCTGGAGCCCCAATATGTCCAGCCAGAAAACAAAGAAACTACCAATAAAGAGCAGCAGGGATACCTAAACCTAAGGACCAATCCACCTTTGAGAAAAAGAAGAACTGACAGACGAATACTGAATAACAGGATGATGGAGTAAATTAGAAATTGAAAGAATAAATGGGATGCCTTGTGTTAAAAGAGGAGTTAGTAAGTGAGAGGGAAGAAAAGAAAGGGAAAGATTGGTGACAACGTGATCTTGCTCTCGCTTGTGTACATAGGGACAGTTTCAGCTGGAAGCCATTAACCGTGAAATCCATTAAATCTGGTTTTCAGACTGGTGCCACCAAATTAGAATTTAAAATGAACCTTTACATCACTTATTAGATCAACGTTTTTGTCATGTCCAGGAAACCAGACTATTGTGGACCAGAGTGGCATTCAGTGCAGAGTTGTAGTCACTTACTACAGATGCTACAGGGCACTCTGCACAGAGCGCTCAGCTCAACAGGAGAAGGATACTGAACCAAAGCGCTGCTATACACCTGCAGGCCTGATGAAACACACACACACACACACAATGCGGCACACCCTAATTGTAACACATCATATGTTTGAAGGTTACATCATATTACTCTCGCTGTGTAACTCATGCAAAGTTTTGTGTTATTTAATGGTTAGATACCTAAAATGGAACAAAAAATGTCATGGCAGCGATAAAAGTTTCCTGGGAAAAAAAATCAATAGATATCTGAAACTTTCATTAATGACTTTACACAAAGTAATCTCTCTAAGAGTAGATGACCTAATGGCTTTTACATTTTAAGTAATGTCCGGTGTGTGAGTGTGAGTGAGAGTGGAGGGCAGTTTCCTCCAGACATTACAGACAAGGTGCTGTGAAATGCATCTGATGGATTGAACACTCACAAAAGGTGCATTGGCTTGCATTTATGAGTGCATTCTGGGAATTCGGCAGCTAAGTAGAATCCAGGTTGGGCACTAACGCGAGCCAATATCCTGGAAAACCAGTTTAATGACCTGCTGGGATGATAGGTTACATATTTTGATGCAAAGTCATAGTGAGTGGTAAAACATAATGCATTTGCCTAAGTGTAAGTGCTACCTGACTTAAGGTACAAATGCATTTAAACTAATAAAAGAAGTATTTAAAGAGCGATAAAAGTGATGGCAACAGGGTGCAGACTGAGCTAAAGTGCTAGGAATGTGTGTCAGTAGTTTGGTGGCTGTTTAACAACTGGGTCATCTACATTAGAGGCAGCACAGAAGTGATGAATAGATGCCTGGCCACAGATTAACTGCCCTGGATAACGTCCTAAAGCCTGGAATAGAGTCAATCCTACTTTTGACAGAGGCTGATTTGTCTCTTGCTCTCCACTAAAATTGCTTTTCCAACTGTAGATCAGGCTTAATCGAAGTGCAGGAAGGCAGCCCAAAGATTAGCAGTGGAGCTGTTAAGGACATGACCTGCTTTTTTTGGGGGCTATTCAAACATTTCCCATTCCTTTTTTTTTTCTTTAAAAAAGGCCTTCAGATTCCAAGCTGGTTCTGAGAGGCTGCTGCAATTACCCGTCTTTTTCATTTGATGCACATCTGCAGTTCAATCTGATGACATCTGTCTCATCTTACCTTGACATTTGGGGTCATCTAATGAGCCGGCAACATCTTCACAGGACACATTTTCTGTGGAGACAAAGAAGAGGGTGATGCTGCAGCTGCTTTTTTCGCTCTGATCTGAACACACTTAAATATATGGTCAGTAAAACACCGACTGAAAAAAGAGAAAATGATAACATTACATTCACACAAATAAAACCAGCACCCTGACCTTTGACCTGAAGCCGAAGCTTGGCCCTGCTGTGCCTTGCAGTGGGCAGGGTGAGGGCGGCACAGTCGATTGCATTTGTGGACAAGGCGAGCTCCTTCATGCGCTGCCCACCGTGCCTGCTGCCACCTGTCATCCTGGCATCTCCGCCCTCAGCGCCGTCTAGGTTCTCAATGCTGCCCGCCCACTGAGCCCCGGGACCCCCCACCACCGCCATGGTCTGCAACAGGTCGTTCATGGCTGGATGGACGGATGGAGGGAGGGAAACGAAGAAAAAGAAAATTAAAAACTTGCAGATTTTATTACATCTCATCTCACTTCATGTAATGGCCCAGATTTGAATTCAAATTTACTACATATAACAGAACAGTTTTCTTTAACTATATGTCAGAGACTGTTTGTATCCCTTTAAGACAAATGTCTCAGATGAAAGCAAGAATTTAGGTCCTGCAGAGTTCAAGTTTCTAAAGATTGCTAAAGTCTGAAACACCAGCACTCAATTGTAATCTCTTATTTTCCAACAGTTTCTTGTCTACAGTGCTTCAATCTAACAGCCTCATAAAGAGCAAAGCTCAACTCCCACAGTATGCATGGAAAAAGGCTTTCTGATGAGGTCTTGATCATAATTATTATAAGATTGATCTCATCATTCAATTATAAATTAATCTTGTAGAACACAGAAAAATATAATAATTATACAAGTCAAGGCACATGCAGGCATACCGAATTATAAAAAAAGTATTAAAAACTGTAAAAAATATATTATCTAAAGTGCATAAAGATGGCAGCAGCATAGTTTTTCATGTTTCAGTTCTTCAGTCCTTGTGGTTCATCTCAGCCAGGTATTTTTAACAGGTGATCATCACCCTAAGATGCCACTGTCTTTATGCACTTTGTCTATTGAGCTGTATGCGACATTAGAAGAAGCATGACGGCATGCAGAGCTGCTCCAAGCTGCAGCAGCTGTACTGTGCACAAAAGATTAGAGCCAGAATCAGAGCGAGGAAAGTCCATGTCAGCAGAATAAGATCTGAAATGCAGCACGATGAAAGACAGACAGAGAGAAAAAGAGAGAGCCAGAGGAAGAGACAGACGGAGAGTAAAGGCTCCATTTCAAGTCCTCCATGGTGAATGCGGGTGGCAGTGATTTTTTTCATGCTGTAATCAAAGATGGGAGCAAACACACCACAGGCGCATGAAAGGCAAACCCGCAGTCTCTCCCAATCGCTCACTTCAGCACACACACATCGAGCCTTTCATTCAGTATACACAAACAAAATGAAACCACAGAGCACATGACAAAGCTGCCCGATAAGTTGCCCATTGCATACTGATTCCCACAATGACTAAATTGAAAGATAAGCTTTGGTAGGTGACAGAACCAAAAGAGATGAAAATCAAAACAACAAAAAACTACAAGAGGCAGATCTACAGAGAGAGAAAACTTTTTTTCGTGAGGTTAGTTCTAATTTCATTAATTCATCTGCTAACAGTGAGAACAAAGTGATCACTAGACTAGTGAGAGCTGATAAAAAGCTAAGAGTAGATACTCTACAAGAGGGAGTGGAGGCGGCAGACGTAGGGCGGAGGTTTACTAGGAAAAACTTACAAGGACAGGTCACTGATGTCACCAGATGCAGCATGGAGGTTTGGTAATGATGTGACAAAGTTTAAACTTGAATCTTTGTTCAATCTTGTGCAGATTAAATTTATTCCAACTCGGTCTTAAACTTATATGGAAAAGAATCCCAAATCAAAGACTTTACACCTGAGCAGGTTTAAGAGCTGCGGCTGAAACCTGAAATCTCATACTGTCACACCTCCCACACTGCAGTGCAGCCCCCCCACCCCCCGACATCTGTGACCGTTCCTCTTTGTTTCTCCTAGTGTGGCGATGAGAGGGAGAGAAGGCGGAGAAAGGCTAGCGTGGCGGCTATCGGAGGTCTTACACATGGAGCGCCGGTAGATGGCCTTGGCCTTGTCTTTGTCCTTGGATCTGTTCCTCATGAAAGGCAACCTTTTTATAGCTGTCAGAGCGCAGCCAGAGACAGACGAACGACAGACAGGGGAGAGGGAGAGCGACAGAAAAAGCCCAAGGCAGGTGGAGGAAAAGAAAAACAAAAGAAAAAGGAGGGCAGAACAGAGGGATGTGGTTAACATTGTCACAAAGAGAGCCAGGGGAGAGATGCAGAGAGAGCGAGCTGAGCCCCTGGACACTCAACTGGACAATAGACAACAAATGCAAAAGACAAATCGGCTACAATATATCACTTAAGAGAGATGAATCATGTTATTATGAAGCCTTTTGGGGTTTATCAGAGCTATTTCAAAGTATAAAAATACACTGAATATACTGTTAGAAATATATTAGCAATGCTAGCACAAGTTAAAGGAGCTAGAAACACAAAAACACAGATTTTTGGTAATGTGAAGCTTGTGTTAAGAGGGTCTTTAATTTCCCCAGAGAGATTGTGTTCAGCTCCAATGATTTTTAGGAGCATTTTCAAGAAATGCTTACAATTCATGGAAAAAGTATTTCTGTCCTCACTACTGATAAGACAGACAGACATACCTACATTTTAAGGGCAGGCTTTTGTACAATAAGAAACATTATGCAAACAAATACAAAAACATAAAACACAATGTAAATTCTCACACGCACTCTTCCTGCACACACACAAACATGCTTATGTACATGGTCATGAACGTTGTATTCTACATTTCTAGCTGATTTTAGAGCAGTACATTCTGTACACAACAACGTAACTGTCAACACATTAGCACACCTACATGAAACACACAGGATGAAGAATATTAAAGGGTGCAATCAGGAGGGTGAAAAGGTCAAAGGGCAGATTAATAGTATCAGGAAGGACTGCAGTGTTTTCAGAGACATAACCAAGAACGTTATCATTTATTATTGCATACGTGACTGTGTAAGGCCTCTATTTATGTTTTATAATTATGTTATTTATTTGGTTGTTAAAAGACCTTTCTCTTTTACTGTATTTCCTCTAATAGTTTTTGGGGCTGGCCTTTCTTTGTTCATGTCGACCACGCCCCTGGCCATCATTGGAGAAAAGGCTTTTAATTGACTACTGTCTTTTATTTGAGGAAATACAGTTCTTATATTTTAAGTAACTTTTAAAGTTTACTCAGTAATATGATCTGGCGTGAAAAATATACCAGCTTGCTTATACTGGCTATAGCTTCTTGATTTTACATAATACTTTAAATACTCATCATCTTAAAGCAAACGACCAACCTACTTATCATTTGAAGATGTATACTGACCATCAATATCCAGACCATCGAATAAAATAGTTACAGCTATATAATACCAACCTGTAGTCTTCCTACCAAATCCAGGCAACCAGGATTTTAACACTACTGACATTGACTGGAGGCGAGTCATGATGCATTGCACCTTTTAATAGTTATGAAACTACATTAGAGGGTGTTTTTTACTTATTTACAGGTGAACTGCACAGATCAGCAGGTTGACATGACTCAGAGGTAATGAGCTATGGACCCATCGAGGCAGACGTTTACAGTCAAACAGACCTGGGACAAAATATACCTGAAGCAATATTTGAACCACATGAGATGCACTTGATTCAGGTTGACACCTTAACACTGTTAAAAATCACTAAACCCACAAAAAGATGTTGTTCTTAGGGTTAAAAATCAAGCGCCTCCTTAGTTGTTTCAAACACAAGGGATGCGTCTACTTTTTGAACCAGGTCAGAGGTGGAGAGTCAACCTTGTGGTGCTGCGCAACTCAACCGTAACCTCTAAGACAGCTGATTGACACAGACAATGGACTCACGAAAACATGCCCTGAGACACACGATAGTCGGGTCATAAACCCCGCCCACCCTACCCATCCGCAGCATACCATTGGTGGAACCCTGCCCTTGGGCTTGGGCTTGGGCATGGGGCTGCTGCCCTCTCCTCCCTTCCGCAGAAAGAGAGAGAGAGAGATGAAGAAGCACAGGAGCAGTTAGGGGGGGAAAGACCCATTCACACACACACACACACACACACACACACACACACACACACACACACACACACACACACACACACACACACACACACACACACACACACACACACACACACACACACACACACACACACACACACACACACACCAGGTAGAAGTGTGTTTTGTGACGTTGTGGGTATGCAAGTGTATGATTATGTGTCTGAATTTGATTATATGAGTATTCAGCATTAAATGGAACAAGCTCGCAACCCTTTTGCTCAATTCTACATGTACATTTGTGTATGAAACAGTGTCTGAGTATGTGATCAAAGCTGCTGTTACTGTATATATATTTCTTGGTTTGTAAGTATATATTTGCACAGGTTTTTTTCCTCTGTGTGTTTGTGTGTATACGTGTTTCTTCTGTACTCACTGCTGCTCTTCTTTTGGTTGAGGGTGTCGTCCAGCGAGTTGGAGCCAGAGCCTACAGAAGAACTGTCCTGGCTGTCTTGGGGAAAGGTCAGGAATCCGTCTCCAAACTCTGAACGAGATGGAGTCAGCGTGAGTGAACGCATCCTCTCCCGACTCTTTGGCTTGATCAACTTCTTCATCTTCAGAGTGATCCAGTTGCCACGCCTACACAGACAACGCAGAGAAACCGTCAGGAGCAAGAAGACAACAGAAATAGAAATATTTCGAACTGATTTGTTCCATATATTTACTTGAAGGCTTCATGTTACCCTTTAAACCTCCACACTGATGACACTGAAGATAAAATGTTGTAGTATACAGCTGTTTAAAGCTCTGCAGACCATAAATATTTAATGGATCCCTTCCTGATGCAGCAGTGTTAGTGTTTTCTGCCATTTCCCCCGCCTCAGTCAGATAAGAGTCAACAAGTAAACAGAATTTTTAATGTCACAGTTTGCTTTGCTAAACTGATTTGTCTGAGTCATTCTGATTCATGTGGAGATGAATTTGCTCTTTACCTGCGTGGAGGTGAGGGGTCATAGAACTTATACTGGTCCATGATCTTCTCCTCCAGCTTCTCCTTCTGTCTCCTCAGCTCATTCAGCTTGTCTCTGATAGGCAGAAAAAGGGAGAAAAGAAGAGAGACGTCTATATACAAGACGTGTAATACTTGTGGATGTGTCTGCTGCCTGTTTTAAGTATACACATTCTCGGAGGTGAGGTGTAGTGTATGCTGAGAAAGTTGGTTACATGTATTGTCTCTGTTCTACATGGAAGAGGTCTTTGCTCTCCATGGTCTGCTCCAGCAGCGTACGGTTCTGTAGCATCAGAGTCTGGATCTGGTCCAACAGGTGTCGATTCTCCTCCTCCAGGTTTCCTTTAAGCTGGCTCAACAACTGACGCACACAAACACAGATACAGTATATTGGAGACATGCTGAGACACCTGGCTCAACAACAAATATGATACATCCAAAACACAGCTGTCTTACATTAAAGGAATAAGTCAGCCAGTTGGCTCTGAAGCCATGTGATGTGGAAATCCCCAAAGAGAAGACAAGAAAAGAGAAGAGAAGAGAAGAGAAGAGAAGAGAAGAGAAGAGAAGAGAAGAGAAGAGAAGAGAAGAGAAGAGAAGAGAAGAGAAGAGAAGAGAAGAGAAGAGAAGAGAAGAGAAGAGAAGAGAAGAGAAGCCTCCTCACCTCACACTGGTTGGTCAGCTTGGTGGAGGTGATGTCCAGCTGCTGGTACTGCTCCTTCAGTTTAGAGAACTCGGCCTCCAGCTTGGTCTGCTCCAGCGTGGCACTGTTCAGCTGGCTCTTTATGTTTTTATGATCCAGCTGGAGATTGTCATTGTCCTTTACCAGCTGACGATATGTAGTGTTCAGTCTAAAGATGGAGCATAACATGTGTTTGTAAAATGTGATTTTCTGAATCAAAAATAAACTTAAGTTTATATTTAAGGAGAATTAAGAGTTTTCAAAAGCAACGTATACAGGTATATCTGACCTATCATTTTCCTCTTTGAGCTGTTTGCAGTGGTCAGCTGTGGCTTGATGAGTTTCGTTCTCCAATGCCATTTTTTCCTGCTGCTGCTTCAGATTTTTCTCCAGCTCCTCCAGCTCGCCCTTCCTCTGCAGAAGCTGCTTGTATCTGCACAAATAAAAACACACACACACATTACAGACCGTTCTATGAGTAACATTAAGCTTGACAGGAAAGAATACAAAGCATACATATTCTATTTATCCCAAGGGATCGGCATTTCCTCAAGTTACTCAGCATGGTTTCTCTAAGAGTTTTAATGTCGCCCTCATAAAACAGTATACAAAAGGTCACAAGAGTGAGTCATGTCATGAGTGAGATTTGAACTGTATTTAGACTTGAGCATGTGCTCATCCCATGCTCGTGCACCCCAACTCACTTGTCCTCCAGGTCCCTGTGCTGCTGCTCCAGGCTCTTGTGGGAGCTCTTCAGGCCCCCATGCTTCCCGATCAGGGCTTCATATTCGACCGCCTGCCTCTCATGGAGTGCCGCCAGCTTCTCATGATCACGGAGGAGCAACTCATAGGTGGACCTCAGCTCATCTTTCTCTTTCAGCGCTCCCTCTCGCTCGCCCTCCACGCTGCTCTGCTGGGTCTGCAGCTGGGCGTTCTGGGCCATGAGGGCTGCACTCTGAGAGCTAAGGGTGGAGTTCTCCACCTAAAGGAGGAAACAGAGGATAAAGGATGGAGATAGATGGAAAACAAGAAAAAGGATTGTGGAAGAATTTAGCAGAGGAAATGGTGGTTGCCATTTCGGTCTATAGGGGGCACTGTGTCTTCATGTGTTTTTTTTATGCCTTTGCTGTATTCTCCATCCACACTGGCAGGAACTCGTTTCTTTTCATGTTTCCTTTGTGGTCAAATTGGTTTCCTAGTCACAAATCCCTGTGAACTCATACTCTGACACACACCCAAAAACATTCTGTCCAGTTGCAGACACACTGTACCTTTAAATAGAAGCAGCTTTTTACCTCCAGTACAAACACAGACATATAAACACCTGCCAACATGTGCTCTCACATACAAACAACCTACTTATCACATCAAGAGACATCTACGTACACACCCAGTAACAGCCAGAAGCTACTGTATGGTCAGTGTAAATCCTGTAGCCTATAAGCTGGTTTTGAATGGCTGCCAAACTGGGAGTACAAGTCTAAATCCATACCAGGGAGCAAAGCAGCCTGGCAAGGCAACTGTGCAAACAAGACTGAAGGGGGAGAGAAAGGGGATGGCTTCACATTTTCTGTTTTAAATGTAGAACTATTTATGTTATATTCTAAAGTCATACTTGAGGAGGCACTACTTGATTTTATTAGGTACTATAATAACCCTGGTATAACAATATATTTCCTAAATATATATTGTCTTTATTTCTCCCACATACATGATATATCTATTATATATTATCTATAATTATTTAATTCTTTAATGGAATTACAACACACAAAAAGTAACATGTTCAGAAATTCAAAATGACATTTCTATCCACTCATGAAAGTCCTGCAATATGATCGAAAGCCCAATAACAGAAATGGACTTTGAGGTGAGATTGTTTTATCAAATGAAACGTAAGTTGATATGGGGCTATCAGGTCCTTTGCAGTGAAATAAGAAATGATGTGTGTGATATCTTGGTCTGCTTTTCCTTCAGTTTGTTGTCGTGTCTGAATGTGTCTTGCACAGACTGTGTCTAGTTTCTAGTGTGGTGCAGATAATTATTGTGATAATATAAACTTGCTGAAATGTATTTAAGCGAGACACTTAGTTGCACTGATTATCCGACAACCCCTGCATGCCCGTGTTAGGTTTCAGGTGTAAATCACTGGACTGGTAGCTCTGCTGGATACTGTGTATAGTTTAGGATGTAAGGGGGATGTGAGGGGGATTACCTGCAGTTTGGCGTTCTGCGTCTGTAGGGATGTATTGTTCTCCTGTAAGGAGGCAGTCTGTCTCTGCACAGCCACTATCTGAGCCTGCAGGTTGGAGCTCTGAGTTTCCAGTTGTTTGAGCTGGCTCTTCAAGGCTGCCTTCTCAGCTTGGAGCGTGGCATTCTGGATGTCAGACACGCACAAATAAATTCAGACAATTGCATAAAAGTGTGTCTTTGTTCATCATTTGTCCTGGGAAAGTCACAGAAGTCCTCTTACATTCCTGACAGTGTGTGAACTTACATTCCTCTCCACCTCAATGAGTCTGTCTTTGACTTTCAGCAGTTCCCTGGTGGCTTCATGACTCTCCTTTTCCCATTTACTGACAGCCTGAGGGTCTTCCCCTCCTCTAGGGGGCGAGCTCTGCACCATCCTCTCCTCCTCCTCCCTCTGACGCAGCCCCTCATAGTTTTTCTTCACCTAGAGAGAGACACAGACTAGTCAACACAGTGAAATCACTGAGTGGTTTTTGCTGTTCTTTCAGCACATTTAAATTAATTCCTCCAACATTAATACCCTGTAAATGCTGCAGCTGAGAGTAAATTACTGGTAAATTGCAAAATTAAAAAAGCAGACTACTGTACTAGATGGTAACATAAGAAATGGTTAAATAATAGCTGGCAGATTCCATTACAGTTCATAGCTGAAACTCAAAGCATTAACAGATGCCTCATTTTTTCCCACTCAAGAGCTTTAGATCAGATTTTTGTCAGCAAGTTCAAAACAAAAACACCCTCCAAAGGGGAAGTCGAAATCCTCTCCTCCACTCTCTCACAGACTCCTGCCGCCTCATGAATAGATAAACTGCCGATAGAAGTGGAAGAGTGGCTGAATAAATAATGTATTGGCCCTGAGTTGCCCTCGGTATTTAGAGTGTTTCTCGTGTTTTAGACTGCAGGGGGAAGATTTCAGGACAGCTTGTTCTCAAGTGTTCTCAATGACCTGGCAGACTGGTGTTTTGGCTTCATAGGGTGTGTTTTTATATCAGGTCTTCTGTGTTGTGGTTGTGCTAAGCATCTGTATGTAACACAGCCAAAAATAATTGTTTGTTTGTGTATTTCGATGTTTTTAAGTACGGATTTCTGCATGTGTGTATGTGTGTGACTGACCGTCTTGAGCTCCTGGCGAAGTTGTTGGTTGAGGTTAGAGGACTCCTGCAGCCTGGCCTCTAGGGCGGCGATCTTCTCCTCCTTAATCTCCAAAGAGGACTTCAGAGTCGACTCCAGTTTGGTTTCCAGGAGCCTAAACCTGAAATTAAGGAGTCAAGTTAGCACTGTGTGTGTATTTATATGTGTGTGTGTCCAGTCTAGAGTGTGATCACACATATGTAACCCAAAGTACAGATAAATAATTATCATCATAACCACAGTATAACAAGGCCAAATGACTTCTTGCTAAGAGCGTAGGTAGGTGGGGAGATATTGGCTCAGAAATCTCACACAGGGATGATTTTGCAATAAACTCTAATTAATTAAAACAGCACCTAACCTAATTTGAGCCACAGGCCTGATTTATTTGATTCCGAATTGTACTTATCATTTTTAATTATTGTGATCCCAAGATAATATATTATGTTCTTTTTTGGGTCCCAGGATGAAACACTTTTAAGAGCAATAACGGAACAGTAAATATTCTGGCTTGTGTGTGTTTTAGTTTTTGTGAGGTGATACCTGTCGTCTGAGCCCTCGTCATGTAGGAGCCTTTCCTTAGTCAGTCCAATCTTCTCCAACTCGTGGGTCAGTTTCTCCAGATCGTTATTCATCTGCTGAGTCCGCAGCTTCTCGCTTACCAGCTCCTAAACACACACACACACACACACACACACACACACACACACACACACACACACACACACACACACACACACACACACACACACACACACACACACACACACACACACACACACACACACACACACACACACACACACACACACACACACACTTAGTAACTCTGAGACACTCATTTAGTCATCCACCAGTAATCAATAATCCAGATCCAATCCATTTTAATGAAAAACTCAACACAGAATAAAGTTTATCAGTGAAATAATCCCTTTCTGTTTTCATAAGCAAAATAAATAAAGTAGGGTTAAACAGACTTTTGCCACAATGTAACTTTTTCATAAGTGCAAGTGGTGAAAAACAGAATCAGCCACAAATAATTTTTTTTTAAATTCATGTTCTCTGCATGCATTTGGTTTTTATGTGCCTGGGTTTTGAGACTAATTAAACGCCATACAAAGGATAACTTCAATTAAATCCCACTAAAACAGAATGTTGTAGAACAGTGTTATAAAAAGCTGACCGTTTTTCTTTCTCGTCAGTTTTTTTTCAAACAACTTCAATAACACATGTTCAACACTTCCAGCGACTACAAAGGATTACAATAGTTTCATCTGGAAGCAGGTGAAACTCTGACAGTGTGCTTACCTCTCTGAGTGTGTTGAGGGTCTTCTTATCAATGCTGGCCAGTTTAACCAACTCCTTGTTTTCTCTCTCCAAGTCTTTGACTCTGGTGCAGGAGTCCCTGAAGAATCTCCTTGCCCATGGTCCGATTCTCTTTCTCCAAGCAGGTGATCCGCTGGTTGCTGTCCTCCAGCTTGGAGTCGCGGATCTCGGTCTGCTGCCTCAGACGCTTGTTCTCCTTCTCCAGAAGCTTCTTGTCTTTCTCCAGTTGGGAGCTTTCCTGCTCCAAAGTCTTGTTCTGAGGGATAACATGACATAATGGAGAGCAGATGGATAAAACAGCATTTGATGGGATTACTTTTAGTCTAAATGCCCTGTAAATACATGTTTGGCTAAAAGTGGACACAGATTAACTCAAAGGACCAAAAATAAATCACTTTTTATAAATAATCTTGGATAATCCAACTCTGCTGGGAAAAATGCTGTAATGCTGCTCCAGTATCCAGTAGCAACAGAGCAGGTCTGACAAAAAGTACAACCAAGAAATCTGTGTAGAAGACAAATCTGCACTTGATTCAAGAGAATTTCATATGTGGATTATAGCTGCAGCGATCAGGCGATTAATTGATAAATTCACTGAAAGTTACTCAGCAACTCTTTTGATAATCAGTCAAACATTTGATAGTTCTGGGTTCTCAAAGATAAGACATTGCTGCTTTTCTTGATTATTATAGTAATTTCCGTGGTTTGTCAGAGAAGAGCCTTGTGCTCTAGCATATTGTAATGGGAAATATTCAGTGATTTATGGACCTAACGTTTAATCTAGAAAATATTTTGCAGATTAATTGATAATGAAAGTAATCGTTCGTAGCAGCCATTAGAAGGATACTTAAAAAAATCCAGTTATATGACCGTGGTATGTGATGATACTGTTACAGCAGAATCAATCTTTTACTTTTTTCCCTAAGAGACTTCTGAATCAGTCCATTCCCCAAAAGCCACTGATGCTGTGTCAGTCATACACCTAAAGCAATGTCGCCCAGGGGATGTTGAGCCACAAATTGCTCCAATTTCTAAACATTGTCTCAGTCATCAGATTCTTCAGGTTATTATTTTTCAGCAGCACATGTGATTATTGCCTCTGAATGAATGCATGAGAAACTGAGGATTCCTTTTGCCTACCTCCTGCTCCAGCTGTTCCAGGCGTTTACTGGAGATCTTGAGCTCTTCCAGGTTGCGTTGGAGGGTTTGATTCTCAGTCTCCACCTCTTGCAGCTCTGCCTCCAACTGCTGGATCTTCTTGCTGCTGTTCTCTAAAGCCTTCTGCAAGCGCTGGTTCTCTGTATCTAGGCCCTGGTAACTCACCTGGGAGATGAATAGCAAAATTAGGATATTAAAAGCATCCATGAACTAGTTGTGCTGCTCCCTGATGCCATTATATGCTAGATCCCCTAGTTGTCTCTATTAAGGACCAAGTAACTCACTGATAAGCCCCATGACACTAATAAAACTGTATAATACATTTTAGCTGTGTCTCACTGTAACACAGTAACAGTGCTCGTCATGTGACCAGCATTCCTAAAGTCTTACTTCTAATCTCTCAGTTTTCTTGGAGGAAGCCTTGAGGAGCTCCAGGCTGCGCTTCAGCTGGCTCCTTTCACTTTCCAGCTCCCTGTTCTCAACTTCCAGCTGAATGGCCTTGGCCCCAGCTGACCGGAGGCTCTCAGCCGAGCGCCGGAGGTCCAGGTTCTCCTGCTCCAACTGAGTATTTTCCTTTTCCAGAGCCTCCAGCTGGAAGGCCATGTTCTTTAGACTGTCCAGCTTCTTCTTCAGACGACGGCCCTCTGCCTCCAGATCAGTGTTCTCCTTCTCTAACGAAGACACCTACACACAGTGATGGTTGATGGGGTCAAAAAAAATATTCATTACTAAATACACTTAATCATTACACATCCTGTAATCATATTTAATCCCAAATCTCTCTCTCTCTCTCTCTCTCTCTCTCTCTCTCTCTCTCTCTCTCTCTCTCTCTCTCTCTCTCTCTCTCTCTCTCTCTCTCTCTCTCTCTCTCCTCTCTCTCTCTCTCTCTCTCTCTCTCTCTCTCTCTCTCTCTCTCTCTCTCTCTCTCTCTCTCTCTCTCTCTCTCTCTCTCTCTCTCTCTCTCTCTCTCTCTCTCTCTCTCTCTCTCTCTCTCTCTCTCTCTCTCAGGCAGGAAACAAAATGTACCGCACCTTTTCACACGTGATTCCTAGACTGGCAACTTTCTTCTGCAGACTCTCGTTGTCCCTCTCCAGCTTCTGCATCAGAATTTCCAACTCCTCTGCTCTCTCACCTTTCTCCTTCATCACCTCAAGCTCCTTACCTACATTAAAAAAACAAAACAAAAACAAAACACGCTTACAATACAAACAACCAGTTTGTAAAGACAAGACAAAAAAGGTAGACATCAAAATACTGTTTCACTCACGTAGTTGTTTCCTTTCAAACTCCATCTTATTGAGTTTGGCAGTTGTCTCACAGATAGATTCGTGGAGAACACGATTCTCTTTCTCCACATCCTTGACCCGAGCCTCGGCTCCCACCTGGCAGCGCTGACGCAGGGACGACACAGTCTGACTGAGGTGTTTGTTTTCCTGCTCCAAGCCCTTCAGCTGTAGAACAGACAGAGTTTCAATGACAGCATTCAGTTAATGTTGAATCTAAATGATTTAACTTTAAAGCAGTAAGCCATATGGCACTTAATTAGGTTGATTTTATTAAATAAAGTCTGCACCAGTATTACTCAGGTACTCCATTTCCCAAGGAATTCATTGATCATCTGGACTGATGAAAAAGAGTTTAAAATGTTCCATAATTATTTGTTCTGTGACTTAATATGAAAGGGTCCAACCTTGCTATGATTAAAGTGAAATTGGTTGTATGAGCTCATGCTCGACTCATGCCCGACTGCATCTGGGGCACAGAGTGCCAGAAATCTCCGTAGTCAATAAAACATAGCGGTAGTTCTACTTAATAGTTTTTTTGAGCCAAATGCAAATCAATTGCACAAAGATTACTCTCAAGAAAACTCAATATAGACTTTAGTAAATTACACAGCTTATTTGTGTTATTTTGTCAGAGCTTCCTGGATAAGAATCAATGATGGCTTTTGTGGAGAGCAGCCTGTATGACGCACAGTCTCAAAGCTTAGTTTGTCTGAGAATGTTGGTGATTCTGACTATATGCTTGCAATGTTACCTGTATGTCAAATCACATTAAAACTTGATGTGATAACAGTAATTCTAAGGAAGGTCTCAATAACAAATGAGATAACTGCACTAACGTGTTAATCAGTCTGTAATGTAGAATTCAGGAAAAATGGCATGCAAGCAATTGTCATTCATTTATACTTAAAGATCCCCTCAAGTATGTATTTAGACTTATAAAGATATTCTAATTTGAACAATAATGTGCGTCTGATACATTTTTTCAACAAAAAAGTATAAACCGCTTTAAAATCCTTAAAATTACATCTACTCCTTCTCCCTCATTAAAAATGCAGTACTCTATGAATATGCAAATATATGCATGGTGGCACAGCAATGCAGCAGCTTGTCTGGCTCCTGGTTAAGTGTGCAGATAACAGGCCCAGTGCAAATAGGCCAAGAGGGTACAGCCCAACCAAAATTCTAAACATTGTCAACAACTTGCCCACCTCACCTCCACCAAAGCTCAGAGCAGACTGGTGTAGCAGACTACAACAGCTCAGAGGAAAGAGAAAGCAGTGTGCATGGAGGCAGAAAACGGGTTAGTGGGCTGGTCTGTTAGCCAAGCTACATGTTAGGTCAGACCAAGCTAGCCACTACATCACTCTTTCTGGTCAATGTTCATTCACTGGATAACAAAATGGATCGCCTGAGGCTTAGCATTCATCAGGAGATGAAGAACTAGTGTGTTCTTCCCATGATGGACACTTGGTTAAACAGCACAGTATGCTGGACAATATGCTGCATATAATTATCTCTGATTATAAACGATTGGTGTCTTAGATTTGTGATGTAGGATATCCTACCTGACTGAATCAGTGTTATTGAGACTGTCCTTGGTATACTGTAGTTTCAAAGCAGAAATGCTCAACCATGGCGTTAACCACTTATTTCACTACTGATATGTCTAGCAGTTGAAAAACACTAATGAACTAGTTGACAAGGTGAAAAACTTGATTCTCATTGAAGGGAGTATTTAATATATAATACTTAAACACTGCGATACATGTAAAATGTATTGTTTAAAATGATGACCATCTGGTTTTGGGATACACTTTCCAAATTGAATTGCATGTGTGTGTGTGTGTGTGTGTGTGTGTGTGTGTGTGTGTGTGTTTGTGTGTGTGTGTGTGTGTGTGTGTGTGTGTGTGTGTGTGTGTGTGTGTGTGTGTGTGTGTGTGTGTGTGTGTGTGTACCTGTCTCTCAGAGTTTTCTCTGAGTGATTCAAGAGTCTTCTCCAGTAAAGCCTTCTCTTTCATCAGGTCAGTACTGAGAGATTCAGCACTGCGGAGTGACTCTCTGTCTGAGGTCAGTTCACTCTCCAGCTGCCCCAACTGCACACAAACATACATATGAAAATATGGTTAAAGTAACATTTTAAAAAATGACTGGGTTTCTAGTGAAGTGTCTTTGATGGTGGAAATATAATGGTTGAAATGATAAACAATTATAGGACCGTTTTCCCCTTCGGTTACACCAATATGTTGAATTATATATGAATACACTCTATGTTGCATGATCACCTGTATTTTGATATTTTTAATATCGAGGCCAGTGTATAATTCTGTGAGTTACCCTGTGATTCTCAATCACACAGAATTTAGTGCAGTAATCCATGATACAAACATCACCTCATCCTGTCGCAACTCATAGACACACAATTTAATATATGCACAAACACAAACATAATTAATGAGACAGAATTTCTGTTGTTTGAGTCTACCAGCAGATGCATTCACATTTTAATGTGTTTTGGTTGCAAGTTGCCCAGAAATAAATTTCTCACTCTGGATTTTCTCTTTGTGGCAGAAAAACACAATTTCATGCTTTTTATTCAGAGGGCACAGAAAGAGGCTTATGTTTCTTAAAATAGCTCTGAGACATCTCTTAGCAAAGGGCATTTAAGTGTCAAAGACAGGGAAAGAAAAGGCAATGTAGGCCTGCCTGGATTTACAACTTTTCTTTCATCCTGCTATCCACCCCTCTTTCAAAACTCTTTCCTTCTTTCCCTTTTTATTTCTAACTGTCACTGTGTGAAAGGGTCTAAGGCAAGTGTTAGGGTGATATATTGTGTAGTGCTGTTTCAATATGCTAATCTTGTAGTGACCCTGCTGAGGGGCAGAAACTGAGAAGTTGCACAGTGTCCTGAAACAGATACAGCTCAGTTAATCTGTCTGAATGGTATTTCCATCAGTCACAGAAATTAAACACTTTTTGGTCCCTTTACGTACTGCAGGAATGTTCTAGCCTACAGATGGAAACTATCAAAAATATTCATCCACACAACATTCCTTATTATTCTATTGTCTAATGGCTTCCTTAGTAAATTAAGTACTTCTCATGGTGCACAACTGGCAAGCCTTCAGACAGTCTGTAAATATGTCTATACTATATAACCAAGAGCCAATTTCTATTTTTGATTGTCCTAGAGAATAGTCATCAAGTTTATAAAGTTGTGATTTGATTTATATTATTGATTTGCAATGAGAACAGGCAGCATTTTTAAGAAGTAATTGGGAGATCATTAAAGTAAATTAGAAAGAGCATTGGACAAAGAATAGAGCCCTTACGTACCCCACAAGGTATGGTATTCAAGACATTCTTTTGGCCTGTTACATCCCTGCTGTCCATGATATATATAATCAAATTATTTGAAAACATTACCTCTTTGACCATATCTAGATGATTTGACAAGCATGACGTCATGATAAACTGTGTCAAAAGCTTTTAAGAGATGTAGAAGTATATTTGTTGTTTGAGTTCAGTCATTACAACAAACAAGCAATTACTTAGAACTGTAAACTTGCCCTCAATTCTTACCAACCTAAAAAAAACACTTAAAAACAAAGTTCAGTGCTTACTTTCTGGTTCAGTTTCTGGTTTTCCTGGCTGGCTTTGCTCAGTTTTGTCGCAACGTCCTGACTGGCTGCTGCTCTGAGCTCTTCCACTGTCTTCAGCAAGGTCTGGTTGTCTTTCTCCAACTTCAACAGGCGGCTGGAAGTGAGCTCGTTCACCTCCTCACCCAGAGACTTCTGAGGGACTGGGATAATGACAACAAGAACACGTGGATTACACATCAATGTTTTACCAAATACAAACAAACAAACCACAATTCTGTTCATATTTTTGGTGTTTCAAATCAAAAAAAAAAAATGAAGTGACACAAATTACTATAAAAGTCATCAGGATTACAATAAGTCAATCAAAAATGAATGAATGCAAAGCCCTGTGGTCTAACTTTATGGTCTTAAAGCTTTTAAGTGCCATTTTAACAAACTACCCACCACACAAAGTCTTTATCCAGATCCCTGGCTAGTTAAACCTCTTAACAGCTTTAATAGTCCAAACGCACAGCTTATCCTCCAGGAGCCACTGAATATTAATTACAGGTCTTAACCAAGTGGAAAGAAAACCCAGTGGAGGCTGGCAAACACTGAAGGGCCATGGGGATGACGCCAAGACCAAGAGCCAATGACCAAATCCTGGTCTGTTGGCAATCTGAAGCCTTCAACACAACCTTCTCCTGTACTTTCTAAACTCAGGTGACTGTCAGCACTGTGAAATATTCTTTCCCCATCTCCTGCACTCGTAAAAAATCCTATTTTTGTGTGTTCTGATTATTAATTCAGTCAGTTTACATAAGGAAACCTTTTCTCCGGCACTAAAAGGAATTTTAGGTTCAGCCTCCTGTTACCTTCGGTCGTATCTGGTGTCTTAGATAGTTGTTCCAGCTCCCAGCCTAAGTGTAGGGACTCATCCATGCTCTGTTTCTGGGCCATCTCTAGCACCAGGTTCTCCTCCAACAGTTCTTCCATACGCTTACGGTCCATGTCCCGCTCCTGGAGATAACAAATAGATTGGAGGTGTGTTGAGACAAACAAATGGTTAACACACAATTGCTAAAATGACTTTTACTCATGTTTTCGGCTCTTTTATAACTCTATAACACCCATCTCTCTCTGAACTCTAAAAATCGCTTTACACTTCACACTGAAATACTGGTCCAAAAATCCATCGCCTTACCATCTCCAAGTCATGCATCTTGGATTTGAGCTGCAGATTCTCCTTCTCCAGGAGGTGCAGTTTGTCAGAGCGGGTCCTGCTCACATCCAGCTGCTCCTCCAGCATGGACTTAGTCTCCAGCAGGACCTGGTTGTCCTCCTTCAGCTCCTAAAGAATCCATCACAATAACAGAAAATACACGTTAGACATAAGACAACATCACTGTAGCTAGTATGAAAAATCTTTTCATCTTTTTTATTATTTCTTTTAATGTCAGTATTATTAAAATGAGTAGTAACAGTATAAATCAGTCCCTCCTGGATTTGACAGTGATTACTCAAACCAAGAATGCTTGATTTTGCAGCAGCTTTTCTCAAAAATTACAATGTTTTATGTACTTTTATTGGGGTAAAATTGTGTTTAGTTTCTTAGATGTCAGCTACAAGATGCTCAAGTATCCAAGCCGCCTCCTTTCATAAACAGTCTAGCTGGCTTGAAGTGATGCTCTGTGTGCAGTTGTGTACCTCGATTCTGGCCTTGTAAAACTCAATGCCGTGAAGTCGGTCCTTGTATCGGCTCAGCTCGCTCTCCAGTTTGTCGACACGGATGGCTTTCTCTCTAATAGCATCCAGCTCATCACGGTAAGCCCGAGCTGACCGAGCATCTGACAGCAGCTGGTAGCTCTGCAGGAGTTTACACCAAAATACAGAACATAAATGTGTGCAGTATAATGAGAATGCATGCAAAAAAAGAAGAAATACTTGCAGCATCACGTGAACAAAATGGTAAACAGATATGCAATAATGTATAAAAATTATTTTTTTAACAAGTCAGTGGATTCATTGACTCTTATATGATTAGCAGAATATATCTGAGTAACTAACCCCTTAAATCTTTACATAAACAGATGAAGAACAGAACAAACTTTCCACACTATCAATTATCACAAACACACACAAACTGTCCTCCTTATCCTGAACTCATCCACCTTGTTTACAGCATCCAGTCAGTTTGCAAGCAGCCAACCTGCTACCCCCCTCCAAATCAAAAGCCATGTGAGGCTGTTGCTAGACTAAAGATAGCTCTAATAGCCCATAATGAGCTAAGACACTAGCTGGCTGATTAAAGCCTGGCAGCACTGCAGAAACAAAGTGCTTAGAAAGAGGAGGGAGGAGCAGGTGGCATCAGATGAAGTTGTATGAAAGTGTGTGTGTGTGTGGTGTTAGTGTCACTCTGACTTGTGGTGTTACCTCTTGCTGAAGCCTCTTGAGCTCCACCTCCATGTTCTCAAGTTCCTGCCTGGTATCTAAAAGGTGCTCACTCTTCTCCTCCCTAGAAAAGACACAGGGAGGTAGAGGAGGTAAACAAAGAGAAAATCCAGCCGAAGTAGAGATTTAAGAGAAGGAACAGAAGCAAAGTAAAGAAAGACACATTGAAAAATATGTTTATGAAGAAGTAAAGAAGCCTAGAGAAATATGATCCTTTTTTTGTATTATGATCAACATTAACCCCTACACTGAAAATCATGTACCATCTTTTTATTTATTAAAAAAAAATTGTGCTTGCATGTGTTTATCAATTCAGAGTACTAACAAGGACATTCCTTTAGGGCTGTTTCCATTTCAAAGCTTGCAGCTAAATCATTTAATGGTGGCCGCCTATTGACATAGTGAAAAAGAAGAGTTGCATTTCACGGAGTTTGTATTTCTAAATATGAGTAATCAATTTAAGACTTTACTATTTGAATTATAACGTTTTGATATCGAAAGCCTCTTAATGTAAACACTTTTGCTAACATATCATGGAATAAACAGCATTTCCAATCAACCATCAGCAGAAAAATCAGAAACTCACATGTTGATTTTAAGACATCCATCAATCCACTGACCCAGTTTCCAAAGTTAAACAGCCTTTATTGTCTGGTGTGTTTGAGATCTGGTGGTCAAGACACAATGCCTTTCCTGTGTCTTGCCCTGAATTCAACTACTGATAAACAACCTTCTTCTGCTGGACATCATAACCCACATTTACAGCAGTTACAAACAACTGAAAAACACATACAGTACCACCCTGTGACCACTTCAGGGGTAAACATATGCAAATCTGCCCCTGGGGCTCAAATAATTCATCTCTCTTTAGTCTACAACAACAGATAAGATACAAAAAGAGGCACACAAAGTGGAGAGAAATATCAATAACGTTGTGAAAAACGTAAAGAACAGAGAGTTTAATTTCTCATTCTTTTATACACAACAGGAGGTTCTTGCCATCTTGTGCTCTCTATCATTTAAGTGACAGCAAAATGTGGCAGTCTGACATTTGCTGTCTATGAGAGAGTGTGTGCGAGTGCAAATCCCCCAGCATCCTACCATAGAGGGAGTATGTGTCACACTGCTTTGAAGGAAAACGGCTGCATTCCTGAGATGCTGTTCTGTGGTTGTGTCTGCGTATGTGCATGAAACCGCTCCACTGAACATCTGATGGCCTATTTGATTACAGCTCTCTGGAGTCTCGGAGTACATCTCAATAAGGAAAAGGCACCCCTTCTCTCCTTGTTCTTTCATTTATCTTCTCCTTCCTCTCACAACTAACATTATTTGGGAAATTGTTGTTGATGTGTATATGAAGGCAGGATGTTCTTTTATCCATTCCTGTTTTTGTTTCAGTTAACCTCCTCCACCTCCTGCTGCCCCTCCCTGTCCCCCAAGACAGCCCATACCAAATCACAAACACCTGTCAACTCCAGCATGGCAGATTAGCTTTGAGCTGAAATTATGGATGCAGCTGGCTCTGCTGCTTATGTTAATGGTTTAACACGTAGCATCTGCGTGAGAGAAGACACTTGTATGCACTCCTATATTTGAAAAGCTCCCATTGGCAACTTGTATTCCTCATCTAAAAACTAATATCTTTGTGAGAACCAATAATGTCTATAATAATGTCTAATGTCTTTCTGAGATCCAATAAAAAAGCTTTTTTAATATTTCTACAGAAGGGGCACCCTGATCGCCAAGGGGTAAAGGCCCCAAACATGAATTACAACATCTCCACTTCACATTTGGCCAAGGACCTTGGTTGTATCTCACTCTAATAAATGACATACAATGCACCCCCCACCCCCACTTCCAATAATACATTCAAATACATAGTATATCACCTAAACTGCAAACACAAAGCTGAAGGTCTGCACATAGCACCATACAAACAGAGACCCAAATACATATATATACAGTATATCATTAATCTTTTGTGCTAAACATTATAAGACATACCGAATGTAAATTGTACTTTACTGACATTCAATACTCAGTTCAACAATATATAGATAATGTATTCAATGAATGAGTCCTGCAGGTAAATCTTTTAGTTGAGAAAGAATTACGATTTAGAAGACTGGTTTGACATGATATCAATTTGTAATCAATCTAAAGTGAAATATGCACCATTAAGTTTGTTTGTTACTCATTCTAGCAAAACAGAACATTCCTGCCTTTCATCTGTCTCAGCTACTGATCTGTGCAGTATGAGGTATGTGAGGAAAATCTGTTGTAGTTAATGATCTACTGACATTCAAAGCGTGTGTTAACTGGTTGACCCCCGCATGAGTAACGGTGAAAGGGTGATGTTTTGCTATTGCTACAGTTTATCAGGTTCTTATCTATTTATACCTGCACTGTCAAAATGATATCATGCTAACAAGTATGTTTCAGGTTTGGTTGACTTGTTGGGTCATTGTTTTGCAATAAATACCGCCATGTTTCAGACCCAGAGAATGCAACCTATAAATGCATTTTCTTTCAAATGGTACATTTATATTATTCATTAGAAGATGTTTTGATTGGTCTTGAAATAACCTGCCTGAAAAAGAACAGGTACAATACATATATGTTTAAGGCTAATAAGGGACAAAAAGAAGTAGTACAATAGATTTTTGTCCTGGGAATAAGGTAAAGACTCACTGTGGAATAGCAGCTCTAAATTTGACTCAAAATGTGTTTCATAGGTATCAGTGCTGTACTGGCCATTGGGCATATGAGGACAAATCCCGGTGGGCCAGTGGACCGTAAAAAATCAGTTTTTACCAGTCATGTCTGTCTATTCACCGGCCTTCTCTGTGTGCCTGTCATTTGCTGTGTGCATGAGAGCATGCTGTGTGCGTCACTGGCCTGTCACAACCACCCAGGCCAGGCTCAGCGGTTAAGTCCAAGGCTGAATTTCTTTCCCAGTACACCCCTGATACGTATAAACTCAGCTTGAGTAGTCTGAGCTTGAACAGGAGGAGGAAAAGCAGCCAAGCCACATTTGGTTTAATAGAAACATTAACAAACAGACCACTGTGGGAACACTGAAGCACGCCCTCTGGCTCTGACCTGGTCTCCTTCAGACACACACGCTGAGACCACACAGCAGCACACACATCCACATTTGTATTCAAAGACAATACTCTATGCATATGAATGTGTGCTGCCACACACAAAAAAACACACTCCTCCTCTCCCCAGAAAAGAAACTGTGATCATGTGACCAGACTACATCAGCATGTCTTTGGTAAAAAAGGATGGACTCAAAGACCTCATCGAGTCCATCACATGACACTACCTTTCTACCACACACCACAGCAACAAGTAAACAATACCATAGCAACCAGCAAACATCATAACTCATTAGCTTGTCCGCTGCTCTTACGTACTCCTATTTAGGTCTACTGAATAAACTGTCATTATGTAGGTCAAGTAAGTGTTCGGGAGATGCCTACAGTGATGAATGTCAGACCATTTCAGCACAAGAACCACAATAAGTGACTTTAGGGTTGCTGAAGGACACTTGCTTTTCAGAGGGTGACCTGCTCTCCAGTCTGAGTTACAACCTATCGTTAAAGAACCATCATTTTGGTTTGCATTTGGCCCTCAAACATGCCATTGTCTATTTGACAAAAAATACCTTAAAGAGATCCAAATCATGATGGTCCACAGCTAAGATGTGCATTAAGATCAACCTTTTAAAAACATTTTCAACTTTTAAACTGGATTTTTTTTTTTTTACACTAAAGACAAGTAGAGGACAGCAGAGAGCACTGCACGACTAAGCCAGCAATCAGTCTCTATCAATAGAGACCGAAATGTATTTGTAAATAGCTTGAAATGTCAGACAGGTCTGGCTACGTTGAATGAATTTCTTTTTGACAAATTACAGCACTTCCGAAAAAACTCTTTCATATTAGTTTTAAAAAAGTAAAACAGAAGTGCCAAAACCCAAAAAGCCCTATGCTGCCAAAGTGATGGATGGACTGCTTTGAAAAACAGACCTAATCAGATGAAGTAAATTATTCTCTTGGAAGAAGAAACTACATGTCTTCTGGCCTGACCCAAACTGTCATTGAAATCTAATCAAAGAATAGTTTCAGTAACAACTCAATCTTGAAAACGTTGTGAAAAAGAACAAATTACACATAGTATACAGCATTTAAATTAACCCAACAACAAAACAATCCCATTAAAAGCAGCTCAGTCTCTTGCTTCAGTATCATCATCGACCTCAAGACGCCAGGCAGTCTTTTAAATGAGACATTATTATGTTTGTGCTATGTCAAAATACTTCCCCTTGAAACAAAGATCCTTTTCTTCCAACTGATCTGACTTCACCATTAAGCCTTTTGTCTACAGCACTTTAAAAAGGAAGCTCTATTATTCATAGACAGAATTTAAAATGCCTCTCAAAGGCTTGTTTAGTCTCATGTGTGTTAGTGTTGGGAAGTGTGACATCACAGCATCCTGCTCTAATGTGACTAATAAGAGATGCAGAGAGGAAATGGACTGCTGGGTCTCCGCGATTCTTCATCTCTGCCTCATCATTGTTATTCTTCCAGTATCATATTATGAATTCTGGGCTCATAATGAGTTCCCGTCAGGCCCATGAGGTAATATCTCTTGGGCTAAATGTGACACTTAGAAATCAGTCACTCAAATAAAATGACCGACATTTAACCCTTATGCATCACTGGGTATTCATGCACTATATAGTAAATAGGGAATGATTTTGGACACAGCCTTTGTTTTTACATTTGAGACTGTCCATTACCCAAAAAATGATGATTTCTTCTAGA
>NC_084981.1:21448133-21545633 GCF_963691925.1 Scomber scombrus | reverse complement strand
TTTCTAAAAGATTTAAATGAAAAACAAGTTTGAGTAAAGTAAAACTACTTCTCAATATTACAGTCAATTATAGAATAACTTTCTATTGTTTGTTTAAAGTGCCTAATTAAAGAGCAACAGGAAGACGACCCCGTAGCTCCTTTGGGAGGGCTTGAAATGCCAAAACAGAAAGTATATAAAATTGACAGGTTCTCTCAATCAATTTTACTGAATCCTCCTAACAATCAAATCGATCCTCCTTCTCTCATTCCTCTTGAATCAATAGAGACACACGTCAATGTGTTACTGAGCAACTGAGACATCCCTGTGGTCCTAATGTGGTTTTCAATTTTAAACCAAGGTTATACTCATACTGCAACCTTGGTCCAAGCCGGAATTGGTTTTATTTAAGGGTTTGGTGAACACATACTGATTAGGGGACAGAAACTTGCTGTGCTGCAC
This sequence comes from Scomber scombrus, assembly GCF_963691925.1. NCBI lineage: Eukaryota > Metazoa > Chordata > Actinopteri > Scombriformes > Scombridae > Scomber > Scomber scombrus. Next base: position 21,545,192 of record NC_084981.1, on the reverse strand, counting down.
GTTCAGTAATGTCAATACAGGTTATTTTGCCTTACAGCTGGTGGAAAAATTAAGCTCTGCGTGGTTATTTTCTTCTGTATGTGGCTTCACTGTTGATTTACCCCTTAGGACTGGCTAATTTTTGGATATTTCTTTTGTGGTATGAAAATTCAGTTGTAATTGGATTTGTATTGTACTGCAGCCAAGGAAAAATGGTGAATTTTATTTTTCTGGCTATTAAGGAAACTTTCAAGCTCTTGGATCAGACACCATAGCTAAATGAATGTAAAGGAAACATGTACAGTCTAGACGAGTGCTGTACTGCAGCCTGCTGAAGTTCCTGCATGTACAGAGTAGCACCCAGACATGCGTGATATGACTTGACAGGCAAAAAAACTATATCAATAATATGTTTGCTGAATTTAACATATTTTAAAAGTCAGTTCATCATATAACATATAATTTTGTCCAAAAAATAACCAGTTATGTACTATGAATTTAAATCATAAATCAAAATGCATGGTGTGTCAATCAACGTGATGTTACTGCTCAGTCTGGTTTCAATCAATATAAGAAAAAGATGAATTCCTCATTCATGATATCAAATAAAAATTACAGAAAATATGAGCGAATTTGAGCCTAGAAGACGACTGATAAAAACTTAATTCTCATAGCTGCAAGGCTTAACTGCACTCTATTAGAGCCACAGAAACCTATTCTAGTCAGGGACGGGATTTAGCTCAGCAGATCCAGTGGAGCTAGGTAGGAAAGATAAGGAACCTCACAGGATAAATAATTTATACAGCTAGAATGGGAGAACAAGAGGGAGAAACGGTAAGAGGGAGAGATGAAAGCAAAAGGCACAAAAGAGGGAAAGCACCACAGAGCAACACAAACACAAAGGGAGGGAAATACAGTAGAAATAAATAAAGAGAGAGACAGAGAGAGAGGCTGAGAGAGAGAGACAGAGAGAGAGACAGAGAGAGAGGCAGAGAGAGAGGCTGAGAGAGAGAGACAGAGAGAGAGGCAGAGAGAGAGGCTGAGAGAGAGGCTGAGACAAGGTTGAAAATAGACATATCTCCCTCCAGCAGCAGCAGCAGCAGCAAAGAGGCGCTTCCCATCTCTCTGCTAGCAGTCGCCTCCTCTTTTCTCCATCCCTCTCTTCCTCCCTACTTACAAACACATACTTCATCCATCCATCCATCCATTTATTCTCTGCAACACCCACCCACACATCCACCCATCCATCCATCCATCCATCCTTCCTTCCTTCCTTCCTTAAACATTGTTACAAATCATCTGCGCCCCCTGAGTTTGCATTCACTCATCTTGGCTTCCTTTTTCACCTCTTTTCCTCCCTCCCAGCTTCATCCTCTTGGCAGGAAATAAGAGGTCATGGGGACAGTGACTAACCTTTCATCCTGCAGTGCCATTGTTAATCTGTGTGTGAGGAGGATGTGAGTGAATAAGAGGGTGTGTGTGCATGAGATTGCTACAACCCTCTCTTTTTTAAGGATGTGATTTTTTCCCCCAGATTAATCCAGAATAACCTGAAAATTTGACCACGTAAATCATGTATGTCCATTAAAAAAATACATTTTTTGTTTGAATGTCACTTTGAACCCGATGACTTGCGTGCCAGTGATGAAACTGGTACAAGCAGTCTGATATTGCTTTGACAGCACGCCAGGGTGTATTCAACCCCTCTCACAGAAGCAGAGGACAGAGTCGCCTGAACCTTTATTTTCAATTCATTTTAGGTCATTTGCGCTTTATAAGTAAGGATCTGGTGTCCAATGACAACAAAGACAGCCAGCCTGGAGCTGAGGTCAGTGACACTGCACGCAACCCAGTCTGCCTTTCCACAAGGAACACTGAACTAAGGTCAGAGTAAGGACAGAACCAGAAACTATTCAACTATACAGAAAAATGTGCTATATTGTGTTTCGTTATTGGAATATAAAATTACCTATATTATATATATATATATATATAAATATATATATACTCAAGGGAAAAGGTTCACATTTTGTGGGATGCGCTTATTTGCTTTTTTGCTCAGAGTCAGATGAAAAGATTGCATGATTTATAGTACAGTAAATGAAGCTACAGTAAATAATGTAATTGAGCACATAAACTGGGAACAGGGAAACAGCTAGCCGGGCTATGCCTACCAGCACCTCTAAAGCTCACTAAATAACATTTTGTATCTCTTTTGTTTAATCAGTACGCAAGCTAAAGTGTAAAATCAACAAATAGCCTTTTTATAGGATGTTATGTGCTGAAGATCATTTGTTTGTACATTTTCCAAAATGACAAACTTCTCCTTTCACACACAAACAATCACAGTTCTCGTCTGTTCTCGACACAAGAAAACAGACTGCAGAGACACACAGACCACTCGCCTACACACACACAGATTAATTTTCCAGAAGAAGTCAAGTAGAAGGCCTCATTTTTTTGGTGAACTACTTCTTAACACACATACACACACACCCTGCCAAGGCCTCAGTTTATGCTTTCTGTCAGCTGTCAGCGAAAAACAGCTGTCTTTCCTGTTGCTACTCTTGAAAGGGATTTTTGTTCTCTGACAGGTGCATTCATCCAAAACCATGTTTTATTTTTGTCATTCATACGTTCGGTCATATTTATTCATGAAATGTATTTATATTTATAAACAGATGAATAGATTGCTGTAGACTGCCTCTGGTCCTAATATGCCTCACTCTGTCAACAGTGCAGTGTGTTCCTTCCACAGGGGAAGTGAAGAGAATATGATGTTTCTTTTGGTCACTTGCTGTATATTTATTGCAGACTAGACCTGTCAGTTCATCACAAAAAAAAAAACTGTTTCTTGGAGATCAGACCAGATCACTGCTGAAAATTCACAGGCTTAAAAACAGACTAAACAAAGGAGGTACTCGTGTGTGTGTGTGTGTGTGTGTGTGTGTGTGTGTGTGTGTGTGTGTGTGTGTGTGTGTGTGTGTGTGTGTGTGTGTGTGTGTGTGTGTGTGCGTGTGTGTCTGTGCTGACATCTGTATGCAGGCATACTCACTTAACACACTACTTGCATGCACAGCTCAGTGTGTGTCTGTGCATCTCACTGTGCGTGTATACAAGGCAGTCTTGGGTAAATCAGAGCCTGGGGGTGCAACAGTGCGTTCTCACTGTTCACTGTTGTGAAGACACCCCTCCCCCAACCACCAACTAAACACACACACGTGCGTGCACTCACACATACACAGAGGCGTCCCCTGCCCCCTAATGAGAGCATAATAAAAGCCACATGGCCAATGACTTTCAGCTGGCAGCCGCCACAGAGCCACAGATCCAGAGATCCAGAGATCCAGACTCTAAAGCCACTGCTGGTCGGACTGACTCGCTGACTGACTGATTATCTGACAAGCTGAAGGGTAAAGGGCAAAAGAAACCCTGAGGAATGCAGACTAATGCTTTCTGCCTGCTCTAGTCCACTTGCTCGGAGCTGCCCTTCACTCTTGTCTGCATTAGGTCAACTTCAGTATTCACTCGATATTCATTTCGTTCATGTGTGAAGCCCTTGTATAATACTGTAGATCTGGAATATTTTTAAAAAGACGGACACATTCAAACAGACATTATTTTGGGAGTTCTGTTTATGAAAGAATCTGTCTAGGCTTCACAATGACTGGACTGTGTTATTATAAGAAGCAGAAGTGGATAAAATGCCAAAAGAAAGATTTTTAAAAGAGATCTGAAGTGTGGAACAGATGGTTGTTATCACCAGTAGTTGGACAAATACTTAAAATAACCCATTAGATAGTTTTATACTGCATAAACTATAAACAAGGGGATCATGGAGATTATTTGGCTTAGTCTTAAAAAAGATGAAAGCTTGTTTTAACTGTGACTTTGGCAAAACTTTGACATATTTTCTTATCCCATGCAGTAAACCATCAACTAGTTACCCGTGCATGACACAGAAACACAGTCAACAGTGTGTGTGTACTCACAGCAGCCTCTTATTGTTCATTTATTTACCCCTTTATGCCAGTAGAGAGGCATGAAAAGAGAAAGGCGACTGTGACTATTGATAACCCAAAAATAACAACAATAGTTGTGGTGAAAGCGCGATAAAGGCAGTTGAGTGAGGATGATGATTTAGAAGCTGTTCTGTCTGTTTAAAAAGGCGCAGATATCCTTCAACAGGCTCTGCGAGCCGAGCCTGGAAATAATTCACTTTGAAGAGCTGATGATTGCGTTTGCACAGAGATGTACACAAAGGCTATGAACCTTTGTTTGGACACAATTTTCCAAACCATTCCAATGACCGTACACTGGTTTTAGCAAAGATATTGCAGTAAGAGGCAATGATTGAACTAGCTGGGCAAGCAGTTTTTCTCATTTTATATGTACAAAGCTCTTATTTCCACAACCAGTGCACTGTGATCTTAAATGATAGCCTGCATCCAGTAATCTTCTCTCTTCTGCGGCTTCATCAAGGTTACTCTGGAATATCAAGTAGCACTTTGGGCTGCATAGGTCAAACTGATCTGGGCACTCTCAATAACCTTACATACACTTAACCCTGCACTACTGTTGCTTTGAGGCCGCACAGACGTATCGAATAGCACGGCTGGGTTCAGTAGGTTAAGGCTTCGCTGCAAAATGGTTAAATTAATTTAGCACTTTAGATAATAGAAGTCTACAGATTTGCAGTAACGCATCTCTTTGGTGAACATGAGGATTTATAAAAGCACAAGTTAACTCTGGCCAAGGCGACAGTGACAATGACGCCTTGGAAGAAATGAAAAACATTCATTTTGTCCTTGAATCCAACCCATTTCTTTTAATTCTGACATCATGTCTAATTTTCAATGGAGTGGGTTTGAATGACAGTCAAATCGACAGCTCATTAAAACAAAGAATGAGAGTAGCAAGAAAAATTGTAATTTACAGCCAGAGAGTGAGAGGGAGGCATTTTAAACATCAAAGCAATGGATAATTAAAACAAGTCTATTGTTGAATCCTAATGAAGTAACACAATAAGATTTCATGTGTCCTCTTTGTGAACTGTACCCACGCTTGCTAACCATGTGATTCAAAAGGGGGGCGGTCTTGGAGAAGGTATACTTTTTTTTTTGTGTTTCCATTCTGGTTGATTTGATCCTCAGTGGGCAGGATCACTCAAACGTATAATGTTATTGTTGTATTGTGAAGTATATTGACACTTACCAGAGAGAGGGTTTCGTCCCAGAACCAACACGTTTGGTAAAGGCATCATCACCAGCTGCTGGAGATTCTCCTGTTTTACAAACAAAGAAAAAATAATGGTCAAGAAGAGTTATAAATTAGATATAAAAATGAGAACTTTGAATATTGGCTTTTTTCACTTTAAAGTATGTTTGGTCAACATTTCAATTGAAGATTCAAATATTTAAGGTATGGGTGACATTTGACTATAAAATAAGCCTCTCACATTTAACCAAGAGAGCAAAGGTTCTCATCTGAGATCACTTTCAGCATTGTAATAAGAATACAACTATAACCACAATCCTTGGGGCTTTGAGGCTTTGGGAATGGAAGGCCACGGGTATCAATACTGTAATAGAATCCCTTATCAAGGAAAGTAACTGTGAATGTCAGGCCTGAGGTGTACATTTTACCAGCGTTATAAGTTTCAAGTGTGGGCGAGGTGTAGACTTCAAAAGATTATCAAGACAGCTGAGGGACACCGAAATTAACAGCATCAATCTCCTGCAGTGGACAGGAGTGGTGGTCTAATGTGCACTAGTGAGGTCATCCAATATATATATGTGTATGTGTGTGTGTGTGTGTGTGTGTGTGTGTGTGTGTGTGTGTGTGTGTGTGTGTGTGTGTGTGTGTGTGTGTGTGTGTGTGTGTGTGTGTGTGTGTGTGTGTGTGTGTGTGTGTGTGTGTGTGTGTGTGTGTGTTATGATGTAAGTGACAGTGGTATTTATGTGGGTTAAACTGTTGTGGTGTGGTTTTTTGCCACAGGGTCCCCCCCATTCACGTGTCAATCATGACAACCAAAATGAAACCATAAACTGCAATTTGTGACTCTCATACTGAAACATGCAATGCACATTTGTACACACGCATACACACAGACCTCCAGTATGGATGACAGGACTCATATCACAATACAATAACATACCAACAACAAAATCCTTTATTTAAATTCCTTTAAATAATGATACTGCCTAATCTCTGGCCTAACTAATATGACATAAAATGTTTTCAATTAAAAAAGGTCCATGATTGTCATTGCATATTGTGATGTATTATATATCACAAATACAAACCTTTAAAGCAGTATAAACCAAATCCAAACCCACAGAGGACTTGAATAATTCATATACCTGATGGCAGAGAGCAATTTGAACTCATCTGACCCAACGGTTGGTCTATTCTGTGCAAGTTACTGCTGATGTCATCACAAAGAGGCTTATATAAGTAAAGTATAAGTCCTCCTGCAGTAACCATCTGTCTTATACATATTGCATTACTTCATGGTGGAGGTAAAAGGGGGGAAGGACATCTGACATCATTTGGTGGTTTTGATTAGGTAAAAATACACACACACATCACATCTGTTTTACCAAGAGCTGATGTATTCAAATTTGTATACCTAATATACTACACATTTCTAAATGACCTCAACTAGATGCTGGAGGGATAGTAAAAAAAAAAAGGTAAATCACTGTTATCTGCCACCGCTAATACCAAGTCAGAAGGATAACACTTTACTTACTAAGATATTCTTTACATGTAACATTTACAAATAACACTTTTAAAAATCTTTCTCACTAATCTGTAGAAAGAAGCACAGGTATTATTGTCTGAGATTTAGCACCTAACTTTCAATGACAAATAAGCTTCTGAGTAGCGTGACTGGCCCCTAACATGATTACTATGACCATATGGTCAGTATTACAATACCGGTGTATATAATTCAATGCAAACATTTGAAAATGTGTTTTAAGTTTACATCTTCAAATTAGCATTTTCTTTTTCCTAAGGTTTACTTCATGATCAGTTTCTCCTTTACCTGTGTTGTGTACAATGCACGTTGTTGAACGACATTGTTTCTTAATGTCAAGGGAAATGTATTCAGTACAGTTGCAAGCAAAACTTCAGCTATACCCTCCTTATCGGGGGCTTGCAGCAGAGGCCTGTGACACCCATTGTGGTCTAAACCTTTGTTGACTGTTTGATTTGATGCAGAGACAGAAAACGAATGGCCAACATAAGAAGATGTGGAGAATAGGGCGACAGATGCTCAGTGCAGATCACTCACATGTAGTACAATAGCCTGATAAATAAACAAACAAGGAGCTGGCTCAAAATTGTAAGTGTTTTATTATTTTGGTCAACACTGATGGTGGGTCCAGTTTTGCAGTTAGTGACCAGTGTGTTTGTAAAATATCTGTACTTCACAATTGAGCAGACTGGGATGGATCCAGATTGTCTCAATTCAGAAGGATTGACACTACTTGATATTATTAATGTTTCACATAGAAAACGATTCTCTGCAGCTTTGTAGCTGCTGACTAAATATATTCAGGAGGGGAAAGCATCAACACACAGAAGGAAGCTTCTTTGAGCTGAGGTCAAATTTTGGGTCACAGTGATGGACAGTCACAGTATTAGGTTAGCAGCATGGTTGCCATGGTTTTCTGACAGTGGTGATAAGAGCAATGACCCCAATTGCCCTGTCTGTCCATCTCTCTGTCTACACTGGTGTATGGGGCATGCAGGGAGACGGATTATATTGTGTTATGATCAAAAGAAGCTGCACATCTCCAAACCTGTCAACAGAACATTAATAACAGTTTTTTCAGCCTCTAATAACTGTTATCCGTTTTACAAGTAAAGCAACAAAATGTTTATAAATGCATTGAGAATAGCAGAAATCAACAAAATGGCAAAGTGATGGCAACAACAACACTGATAATAATGATGATATATAGAGTGACTATGATAGCGATGATGACTAATATCAGGAAGTCCCACTTAGAAACAAGCAAACAGCCATACTGTCTGATGACTGAGACAGATTGACTCAACAAGCGTCAGACAGAATCATCAGACAGCCACAGTTGGTGTCTCACACAGAGAGAGACATTTGGTTTGCCCGACAGCCAAAAAAAGCCATGTAGATATGAGGACAACAGCTTTGGGCAGAAACCAACCACCAGACTTTAAAGGGCAAAGACAACTAAATTAAAAAAACAACAAACCTTTAATCAATACGTGGGGAGAAACAATCCCATATCAATCATCCACCTTTGTTGTAATACAATACTGCAGGACCAGGACCAAGCCCAGACAAAAAGGCTGGCTTGTTACCCGTTGGTGAACAGACTAAATGTAACCAGACAGTGAGAGATATGAGGGTCATTTTTTTCATACAAAGAAGAGCAATGTTGTTACATATCTCTGCTAGCTTGTACAAACTGCTAGGTATGCTTCTTGACTTTACAGAGAATAAGTAGAAAACTCATACTAGATCTGTTGTTTGGTGACAACACACACACACACACACTTTTCTCTTCCAATGACCACCTGTCTCGCTCTGAACCACTGTTCCCCATCACCTGTCCCTTTCAACGGCAGCATGTGTTTGCTGTGCAAGCAGGATATTTCAGGCTGTCATACTTTTTCTTGCCACCCAAATATAATGATAACACTGACATTTGACTGAACAATACTGTGCCTTTTGTACTTTTGTTCCACTCCCGAATGAATCATTTCAACTGATTTCCTCTCTTTCTGCTTATAGAGTTTGCAGTGGAATTATCTGCACTGTGCAGAGTCATGAGCTTTGTGCAACACTGTGCTATTCAGACTGACTTTTCATTCCTTTTTCCTTCCCTTCTCAAGGGTCTATTGAGCTGCTCTTGTTAGTCTGTTGTTGTTGTGTTTCTCTGATCTGCCTAGGCGTTAGTTTTGAGTTTACTATAAAAAAATAAAACAAAATCCTTGGGCATCATGAGATTCTGATGCATTTTCTCATATTTTCAATCTCTATTCTGTATCTGACTTTATAACTGTTTAAAGACAATGTAGCATTACAGGACTAATGCTAACTAATTGTACACAATAGTGCACAGTACAACATCTTGGCAATACTCAAAGCAAAAACCACAAACTAAAGCATACAGGTCCAACCAGCTCCATCTATATTCATGTTAATATAAGTGGATAATTCCTGTACTTTTTAAGTATGTTGCTACTCAAATGGACTGAATTTTTGAAGGATGTAGGGGAATAACATGCTTTGAGGATTAGCAGCAGGCTAATAACAAAGCTAAACTACAGTAGACTAATATGCCTCTTGGATTAGCTAGTGCAGGCTTAGCTCTCATACATAAAACATGATGGACACTGCAGGAGAGAGACCAGCCGCCACACTGAGCACATCATGGCAATGTGCTACAAACACTGAGAGGCATGCACACACGCACACACGCACACACGCACACACACCCTGCTTTCAAATGGAAAAGCTTTCCCCGCCTCACTGTAGCTGTGAAAGCAAAAACGTCCTTGGTTCAGTCGCTATGTCATTCTCCAATATTCATTATCTAATCATGTCCATTTCACACATGGGGAATGGGCAATGGGCAGTGATTTAAAATTTCAAAGGAGGCCAGACTCAGACAGAGAGGGAGTGAGTGAGTGGATGGAGAAAAAAAGAGACAAATAGAGGGGGAAGGGGAAGATTGACAGAAAGAGAGTGATGCAGCTTTGATTCTATCACTTCTCAGTCAAGGCACGCAGGGGTGAGCCTCCTCCTCCTCCTCCTCTTCCTCCACTCCTTCTACCCTCAACATCTTTCCTTCCCCCACCCCCCACCCCCTCTTTCCTCTATATTGCTGTATTATTGATTCCAGTAGGTTTCACAGCTCATCTTCCATCCCACAGAGATATTTAGACAGATTGATAGAATGGGGTGTTGGTTAAAGGGGAGCTTGTCAAACATAACATAATATACTCACTCAATAGATTGTCTTCATGAACACAGTGTGCAAAGACATTGACAAGTTTAACATGTGTAATTATGTATATGTGAGCAGAACAGTATCTTATAGTTACCTAAGTCAAATATAAACTGTACCAGTCAAAAGTATGTGCACACTTTCATCTTCATTTGAATGATGAAGTGTGTTGAAATGTCTGACTGATAATTTAATGAATAGCATATTTTAAGAGAAAATTAGACCAATATCACACTGAAAGGAGTCTGCTCTATTGTCTTAAATCAAATGTGGGCTGAATAGATGTCTGCTGACATTGGAGATAATATTCTGCTGACTGAGACAGCAGCCGAGTACGTGCTAACACACATTCATCCAGACAGTAAAGGTCGGAAGATCAGTAAGTATTGTGTGTGTGTGTGTGTGTGTGTGTGTGTGTGTGTGTGTGTGTGTGTGTGTGTGTGTGTGTGTGTGTGTGTGTGTGTGTGTGTGTGTGTGTGTGTGTGTGCACGTACAGCAGGTAAGACTGCATGTGTGGAAGTCTGTTTTAAATTGGTGTCAGTGATAAGGGTTATAACGCTGCTGCTGTGTTTCTATCTCAAAGGGGCTCCGTGTGTTAAATCCGCCCTCCCCATCACACACACACACACACTTCCCTGCAACTCCTTCCCACCTATCCAACCAAGCGCAAGTTCCGCTACCAGCACAGCTTTAACAGGGGACTAATTGTACTGCTACTGAGTGTGTGTGTGTGTGTGTGTGTGTGTGTGTGTGTGTGTGTGTGTGTGTGTGTGTGTGTGTGTGTGTGTGTGTGTGTGTGTGTGTGTCTGCATCAGTGCATGTGCGTACAAATCCTGCCTGAACTCTGAAATCCTGAATCACACCCATTCTGCAGACATAGAGCGTTACCATAGAAACGAGGAGATGGGTTTATTCTCCCCATGCTAGTGAGTCTGACACACATAGTACAGCACATGTACACACACACACACACACACAAGCCCTCTTATGGGTATGGCATTGCGGACTTCTCTCCTGCTGAAAAAACGGCAGAGATTATGAACTTGAAAAGGTTATTACCACCAACAAAGGGAAGGAGAACGCTTCCTCCTTTTGTCACTTCTAACACACACACACACACACACACACACACACACACACACACACACACACACACACACACACACACACACACACACACACACACACACACACACACACACACACACACACACACACACACACACACACACACACACACACACACACACACACACACACACACACACACACACACACACACACACACACACACACACACACACACACACACACACACACACACACACACACACACACACACACACACACACACACACACACAGACAGAAACCACTTAACACCAGACCTCACTGCATCCTCATTAACTGAATCAATGCAAACACAGTTCTCCTGCTGTTCAAAACTGTCATACATCCATTTGAACACAAAAGAGGTTTGTGCAATGCTGTTCAACGAGCAAAGCAACACCCCTATAGTAATGTTCCTAGATGGATAACTAAAAGCTTTCATCTGTCTGCCTGATGCTCTTTATTCCTTTTTATTCAAGCTCAAGGACTGGCATGTTAACAGGCCAACATCACTGATCTAAAGAGTGATTGTCTGTGGATGCAAGGAGCCCACCTGCAGCTGAATTAGGCCTTTAATCAACAAGTATCATCTCCAAATGTTTTTTTAATCTATAGTCTCTTATTATTGGCGTGAACAACATTAAAAAAGATCAATAATGATAACATGAAAGCAAACTGACAAAGAAAATCAACATGGTTTTATTACCTGGTGGAATACTCAGTGGATTAAACCAATTTGGGTATTCATCTATTTATTCAGACAATTTTTTAAAATTACTGTTCAAATTATTGCAAAATGACAAGAGCGTCACACAAGCACACATGAAGTGAATTATGGAGCAATTAAGCATTAACCTGTGGACATTGCACTTCATGCAATTCCTGGTTATATTACAATTTTAAATAAAAGAAAAAAAGATAAGGTGGTAGAGGGACTACTAAATAATTAGATTTCACCTAACAAGCTGAAGAAACTCCAACAGTTGCTCTCGGCTCAACAGTAAAACTCAGCTGAGAAGACGAGCAGCCAGGGTCTACTGTCAGCCAGATGGACAGACCATCTCTTGTGTGAGGAGGAGGAGAAAACGAGCCATTAGTGCCCATGTCTCTTTTGTTCTCTGCTGTTATCTATCAGCTAGAGTGCTTTTTACAACAGAGCCCGAGGCATGACGGGTTCATCCTGCTGCTCGTCTCAAAGGTGGAGGCAGGTGAGCCAGGGAACCCCTACACCCACCACCCCTTCCATCACCATCACCCCGGGGCTGTGCTTCACACTAACTGGAGAAGTTCACACAATCACACACACGTCATTCTTTACAATTGAAGTCATTGTAATTATTGCTCTTTTTAAAGGGCATGATTTAAATGAAGCTTGATTGTTCTCTTGAACTCTAATCTACTGTTTTCAATTTGCAAATTGAATTAGCTAATTTGTAGCATTAAAAACATGAAGTGCTCTTCAGAATAAATACATTTTAAATATACGATAGGTCATGTGGTTCGGTGCTATAACTTGTCCAAACTTTGTATAATAAAGGATGTGTCTTCTGAATGAATACATGATAAAAAAAATTTAATTTTGGCAGATTTTTTTTGGGGCTAGATTTTCTTTATTTTATTACAGAGCTGTGAATACTATTGACACAACTCAGATGTTTTTCTGTAGATCAGTGATGGAAAAGAAGAACCTGGCTTTGAGCTTCCTCTTCATAAAGCTGCTCTGCTAGCAGTGCCTAAACTACCACCCATTTTTAACATATGGGAACCTACTCTACATCAGAGCCGCCACTAATTCCTCTTCATGTACTTTCTCTCTTGCTACAGACATGCACAAACACAAAGTAAGTCCTTACAGAAATCTATGCACACATACGGGCATGCTGTGTTATTTTGGTGAGCCGATGGTAATTTCCCAGTCAAGGCTGTGATTATATGATGTGACTGGTGGACACCGCTCAACATGAAGGCCTTGAAAGCTCAAAAACAGTGAGAAAGTTATAAAAGGAACTGGTATAAGACTGAACCGCTTACTATACATAGACTATAGAGGTTTATATTGTGGAAAAAAGTGTGTGGGAAAATGTTTTTGTTAATAAATGGCAGGTTTATGACACAGTTGAAATCACTTGTGACTAACTATAGATACTGGATTTATATACACCCTTCGTTTATAATGGACATTTTTAACCATGGCTGCTTTGTTTTTGTTCCATGTTAACTTAGTTTGCTTTTGTTTTCTTTTTCTAACTTTATGATCGTAAAAAAGTCAACTTTACATACACAATACGTTTGGTTATATGCACAAACAAAAACTCAAATACTAAAGTTACAGTGGGGATGACTGTACAAATACGTCTGAGATTAAGTGAGCGTTTGTTTTACAGTAAGAGGATGATTAGAAAGCGGGTGGCTATAAATGACACTTGGATGACATGTACTAGAACACTTCCCTTGTTTATGAACTAGGTATATAATATATGATGTACTCTGAATGACTGATGTCAATAAAAGACTGAAATAGAAAAAAATGAATTTAACAATAAACCAAGTAACATATAAATGACAGCAACATAAACACTCCTGTATTAATAATCATTTTAAACATTCATCATAATTTCTTGTGGTAGTCATTTTTATAATCATTTTTTTGCATTTTTTATTTTGCTGTAAAGAAAAGTACTCAAAGCTACTCAGAACCAAGCCCTGATATGGTATCATCATTTTAATACCTGAAATGTCAAATGTATGGATCGATTCACCTCTGAACTGAATTATATTCCCTTATTCAACTCAAATAAAAGTTGTGCAAGTGCCTTTGTGATAAATAACACATAAAGACCATGCTATTGTAAATAGCTAGCTGCGTCATCAACAGGACATTCAGACTAGCTAGCATGTGAGTCTGCATGACAACACACATTTGGCCTGAAGCTATGAGCACATGCCCTAATAAACTGATTTGCTCATGGCTGATGCTGAAAGAAGCAGCAAGACAAGGAGTCAATGGGGAATTCCAGACTTATAAAAACAGATATATAGAAAATAAATATGTGTGTACTTTGACAGAGCTCCAGTTGAAGGCAATAAAAAATAACTTCTGGCTTCAAGCAAAAGCTGTAATAAGAAGGCTGGAAAATTCTTTTTTCACTGTTTTTGATGGTGTCCATGTCAAAAACAAAAACAAGCATTAATAGCTACAGTATGTCTGCGGATTGTGTGTGCATGTATGCATGTGAGTGTGTGTGTGTGTGTGTGTGTGTGTCACTCTGGCCCAGTAACAGAGCATCTTTGTGAGGCTTTATGTCAACAAGCCAATAAGCCAGACTCCCTTATCCCCCACAGGAGGTACAAGTTAGGTAGCTGGATTCCTGAATTCTTCTTCACTATAACAAATTCTTTCTTGGGAAGAACATTTGTAGAAAAATATAATACACAGCGGCCATTTCATTAGGAATGTGCAATCTAATGCAATCCAACACAACAACAAACAGTTTTGCAAGTTTTACATTTATGAAACTTGTACAGCTGCAGTTTTTGTTGACATTTTCAGACAGGCGATAATTCTTCTTTATGTTTATAATTGAGGTCATAGTGGGTGTGTTTAAGTTAATATTGAAGTGTTCCAAATATTTTGCCCCCCTCATGTATGTTATTGGGGTGGACAAAACTTCAATTCATTCAATTCGATTCATCAATTTGGCATGACTTATTTTCATACTAGGTGGTAGAACCAGTCCTCACTATGCTGGCTGAAAACATAAACAACCGCTTGCTCCACCAGCACCAGTGCCCTGCAACACTTTGGTGATTTCACGCCGAGTAAACATCTGGAAAACTCTGCTCCAAACTTTGGTGTGAGGAGATGCAAACTGGTCAAGCAGATCCCCAGACTGGAGGAGTCTGTCCTACTCCAACAGGGCAACATATTCATAGGGAAGGTCAAGAGCCAAGACAAAAGGGTCATTGGAAATAAGACTTCACACTAAATGACATTACTCCATTGTTTTTATTTGCTTGGAGTCTAAATCACTGAAAGAGTTTCTCCTCTGGCTGTTATCTCCCAAGGCCTCAGTCATTTATCCCTCCTTCAGCTTGGCACCCATTGTTGCCCTCACTGCCCCTGTCCAGACCAAACACATTGAGCGTTTCTTCTCTGCCCTCAAGCTGGTTAATAAAGACAACATGTTGTGTAATCTATCATATACCGTGTATGCCCCACTCCAAAATGTTAAATGATTGTCAATATGATTTGTTGATAGCACAATAATTGCATTCTCCATTTAGTTTTCAACAGGTGAAAACACCATGGAGGAAGCAGCTCAAGGATGACCACCTTAACGTGTGCTGCAGGGCAGTCACTGGCGGACCAAAAGCTGATGACACCGACTACCGTTGCCTTATGAGATCCTTTCATCCAGTCAATAAAAATATGAGTTTGAGATGTTTTGAAGCAATATGTGACCACTGCAATTAACTGCCTCTCCCCTTTCATCCCATGTTGTAATAAAATTATATTTTTTAACCACTTGTATTTATTGGGATTTCACTTACTCAAGCATAATACATAGTTGTTTATCAAATGGTCAGACATAGAAGGAAAATGCATAGATTTCTGTCTAATAAGGTAACACAGACTCATTGGCTGTGTCCCTATTTACTATATAGTGCACTACATTTACACTCTGCAATTTTATTTGATTGTCCGAATGCTGAGTGTGTGAATAAATCCACTATATAGAGCCCTCAAATATTCCACAATGGAACAAAAAAAGCAGTGTCTGTGGCATGTACATTACTTTCTGCTAACAATCTCACAATGTAATGCTCCACATATTAAAGATGTGAAAACTACCATACCGCTATTATTTAGCGAATAAGGGAGTGATTTCGGACGCAGCTGTTGCCTTTACTGTACATGGACAGATCACGCTTAATGTGCGTACCATGCGTCACCACCCCCCAAAGGCCCAATCTGAGCCAGGAAAAACCCTGGAAAGGTCTGTGAAACTTCCTGACATGGTTTCTGAAACTGGACTTGAATGTGCCCAGGGCCATCAAAGTATTCTCAGGCTTGTCTCTGATTAACGTAGCCTACAGAAGATAACAAATAACACCTAAGAAAGTCTTGATTACTTATCCTACACAACCTTCTCTCATTGCTTTGCCAAAGAGTCTTGCAAAAGTTTTGGGCCAGACACCCTCAGTATGAATGGTGGCCTCTGTTAGCCTTTGAACAGTCAAAACAGAGCTACCAGCCTTTACGCCACACCCCAAACCAAAGCAGTGGCACAGAGAGGACAGAGCAGCTCTTATTTCCAAAACTAATGTTGAATGCTTCTTTTTTTTTTTTAAAGGATGGGAGCATAGAGAATGTTACTTTTAACTGTGTAGCGCTGCAAAAAAACACATCAACACTGACTGACATCGAATGAAGCTTACATACCTTTGTAAAACGTATAAAGTAGCCATGTTATTTATTGAGGAAAAGGCATCAAGTTTTTTTGACACTGAATGGCAACAGATGCTCTCGAAACCTGATTTTCATAAACCAGGACAAAAGGAATCACTTAGCGAGCTTTGAGAAAATCCACTAAAAGCACAAAGAATTTAGTTCAGCTGGCTGAGGCTCCATATTACACCCCCCTTAAGAATGCCAAACCAAGGCCACTGAATTAAAAAGAGGCCCAGAGTATATTTGGACTGACCAGTAGAGAAATGAAACCTTCAGTGGACTTGACTCTACACAACAGAAATGAGCAAGTAACCGTAAAAGTTGATATCCCAACTCAGGAAGCAGAAATGAGACAATTACTAACGTGCAGATTTAGCGTCACTTGCTGTTAAAAAATAATGACATTGCAATCATTATTTGTGCCGTAACGTTAAAATACAGCGTACTTTCATATGGACAAGCACGCACAGGTTTACAGTTGTTTAACCTTGATCGCTTCACCATATTCTGAAATCAAAGTCTAGACATTGAACTCCTCCAACACTCTACTTAACCAGAGCAGTAACTGAGACTTTGAACAGACACACAGACACACACACACTCACTCACTCACTCACTCCTTACATGCAAGCTCAGCCCAAGAGAGCTGACACCATAAAATGAAAACTATTATTATTGAATTTCTTGCCTTGCACCAATTCCTTTTTCACAACTATCCAAAGTCGATCTCCTTGAGTTTCCCATGTGGAAAATGACACACAGACACACACTCATGCATACACATGCTGCTAGGATTACATTTTGTACTTGAGTGAAGGGGCAGAAATGAGTAGTGGAAAAGTAGGAGCTGAGTAGAGCAGTGGTGGGAAGGCATTGGGGGAGGAGAGGGACAAAGAAAGTCAGAGGAAAGGTCCACAACTGTGTGCCTCTAATGGTTCAAAAAGGTTAATGAATTAGTTTTCTCTTGACAGCCGAAGATCCTTTGATGAGTCAGCAAAAGCTTAAATTCAATTTATAGTCCTCACCTCCTGCACTCTGAATTAAATCTAAAGCTTTTGTAGACGAGACAACACATCTGTGGGCACCAGTGGTCACACATCACTGCATTACCTTGATTTTCACATACATAAATCCAGCTCATGTTGCTGCATTCCTTTTAGGCCTTTTCAATAGCGCTTCAATGAAGAAAAAACACTAGCCAACTGCTTTAATGAGAGTGCTTTCTAAATTATTCTGATCTACGATTACAGAGAACATTTAATTAAAAAGAGTCTTATGTGAGATCAATTTATTGAATCACAGAAAGCAACCAACCATAGAAAGCCTCCACTAGCCCCATGCTCTCTTCCAAATTGTTGAGTGGTAGAGTAAATTGAAAACCTGATAAGTCCATTAGCCCCAGACCTGGACGGTTCTGTCTCCATCCACATGGCTCTGGAAATCTGAAACCGATAAGCTACAAAACAAGCACAGGAAAAGGAGAGCCACCACAGAAGCACGTATCAAAGCCAATTGTCATACTCATTTCCCCAATAAGAACCAGTTCTTATTGACTTTAGAGCAGAAACTGTGTGGTTAAGTACAGGCTGATCCATATGACAATGACACATTTAATGTTGTTCTTTGCTCTACACTCAATTTGTATTGAATTGAATGAATTAATGAAATTACATAGGCTGAAAACTCCTTAACCTAAGTGGTGTTAAGACACATTTTGGCTGAACAGTGTAGGAAATGTAGCTCCTTTTTAGACAATGGCACTCCAGTTTTTGAACAGCACAGCAGAAAACACCATCAGATTAAAGCTGACAGTCAGTGCTTAAATCTCAAAGTCATTGTTGCTGTTTTACTCCAACGTGCTGGAGTACAGAGCCAAAAAAACAAACAATATGTTATTGTCCCAGTATTTTCTGAGTACACTGTACATGTGTAGGTGTGACACTTGACGCATACATGACAGAGCAAGACGAGGGCTTCCCCTGAAACTTAAGATGGATACAATCATCAGAGGAGAAGCCCCTGAATCGAATTTCATTTTCAAAGTCAAATCACTGCACTTATTTTGTTTTTAGCTGTACCATTATACACAGAGCAACATAGGATAATGACATGTCATTTTTTTACAAACCGAGTCGTCTCAAAAGTAACTATCTATAAAACTGACAGAGACAGAGAAACGCAGAAGGTACAACCTCTTCTACTGCTGTCAAACATGATGGACTTTTCAGCTGACAGCAGCCAGGCAGACCACATTATGACCAGGACTCTCACTTTATTTATTTGACTGGACAGGTCTGCTTCATACCACCTCTGTGTTTGACTGTCTAGTTGTTTCTGGTTTACTGAGCAAAGGATGACAATCTCTCTCTTAGTCAAACATGCTTATCTCACAGTTGGTCTCTTCCTTCGTAGTGTTTTATCTCACCAGACATCTTCTGACTTTTAATAACCTGTGTCAGTGTCTTCACTCTGCTTAAAATCTTTGGTATAAAGAACTGACCGTAAAACCACACTATGACACAGCTTGGTTTTTGTCTTAAGTATGCACTGAAATGTCCACTTTAAACAGGCAGGTCCATCTCATTACCAGCTCACCGATTGACGTTCAGTGGCTGGTTAGTCCCCAAAAGGCCGTCAAGGGGGGCAGACTGATACACAGCGAGGACTACGGGGAATAAAAGGGGGTTTTAACCTGTAGGTGGTCTCTGTGAGGCCGTTTGTAAACACAAGTGGCTGAACAATAGTGTGACCAGGGGGTCAACAGAGCGAGGCATGGGACGAACAGAGAAGATTATTGAGACACCGTGGACTAACACGTTTCATTGTCAGCTTACATTGTCCTCCGAAAGCTGAAACAACTTAATTAGATTACCTCTTTTTATGTGTTAAATAAACACCGCAATTCTTGTCCTTCATTTAGGTCTTGAAAACAACACCTGTTTAGTCACACTGTACCAATGTCTTTCGTAGAGTTTGTCATCACTGCTGTAATAAAGACTTAAAAAGCCACAAAATATAGTAATAAAAGCAGTCAGGATCCATCAAGGAATTATTATCCCTAAATAACTACATTTTCAAATAGGTTTAACTTGCTTTGGTCATCTTTGTGTTAAATCAGAAACGTTTAACTCAGTGAACCCAAAGTACAAACCTTAATTTGAAACAATGATTCAATCCAGTTTAAGTACAGTTTCATGAAATCTGCTGAACAGATGTGCAAACATGACTAAAAATGCAACTGTGAGAAAACAGGAAATAACGCACAAGGACAAGGTTAAGTTTACACTTCCTTTGTATATGTACACATGCTTTCAATGGCAAATACATAATTTCATATTTTCTACATGTTTTCTTTTCAGCAAGTATTACATAGTTTAGTGTTACATAAACGTGGTGAATCCAGGTAAGTAAAGATGCAGGCTATGTCCTGTCACTAACGAAGTCACTGAGACGCCCTGGGTAATGTCCTTAACGTTACCCGTCATCTCATCATCCACAGACTCTTCTGGTCACTACTTAATCCACCAGCAGCCACTGACAGATAGCTAATTCTGGCAGCTATTTGAGCAGCCTAGGGCAGCTTTAGTGGACTTATAACATCTACACAATAGGCTGATTGTTTAAATAAGATGACCTGGGAGTGATTAACAGGATGTTAACAAAGCAGATCTAACAAAGCAATTAACAAATCAGTGACACTCCTTGCTTCACTTCTGGGCAAAACTGTGAAAAAATACAGAACTTGCACCATAAAAAACAGTGGATTTATACTAAATTAATTAAATTAAAACAAAAACCTTAACATCTGTTTGGTTATATTCCAGCACTATCAAGTTTCAGAGATAATGTAATCCAACTAAAAGCTATAGTAGGCCTTAAAATGTATTGTCTTTCCATTCACAGTGCCTTTATGCAGCTACAAAAGGATACATGTCAAAGTCCAAAGTCTGAAGTGTGGGAAAGCTGTGTCTCTGTCAGTGCGACTGCTTGGCCGTGATAACATTCCTAAACTCACTGTACTGTCGCAACAGCATGCTGGGTCACGCTCAACTCCTGGTTATCACAAACACAGTTGAGACACTGCTGCAGAAAAAATAGTGAATCATATTCTCT
Source organism: Scomber scombrus (assembly GCF_963691925.1). NCBI lineage: Eukaryota > Metazoa > Chordata > Actinopteri > Scombriformes > Scombridae > Scomber > Scomber scombrus. Next base: position 21,524,535 of record NC_084981.1, on the reverse strand, counting down.
CTTGAATTGTTTCATTTTGTTAAGCTCACAGATTTCACAAAAATTGCACAGTATAGGAAGTGACACTGTGCATTTAAGAAATACTGTATAACAGCAGAGTGAAAAAGTAACACTAAACGTCTCAAGTAAAGCCACAGAACAGATCAACTGTGACAGAAATCATATTGTTGAGCTGTGCAAGACACCAGCAGAAACTACCACGTTGTTATTCTTAGCTGACATTTCAAAATGACCTGACAGTGAGGATGAGTGACATAATATGACATGATAATGTCACGGTTATGTACGGTCTCAGAGATGAATTTGCCCAACGAAGAGAAAACTAGTACCATGCTGTTATAAAGTTTGGTCAGGCCAGATTGAGACATTTTTCCATGATTCACTGGGTGTGTTACCATGATATCAGCTCATGCTCAGCCTCTGTATACTGTATAGATATAAAGATAGTGTCCAAATGTGCAGCAGACAGCAGGTATTGCTCGCCCCTCTCACATCTGATCCCTCTCTTGAGAGAACTTGTGAGCGCTGCTGAAAAAAAGACGAAAACTCTTATTTGCACTCAGTTGTACAGACAGAGAAAGATAACAGACAAGGATTACATAGACTATCTGGCACCATGCTTCAATATGGGCTGCAAACCCTCATCCAAGTTGTGTGACCGGGACAATCAACAGTAGCGTTCTATATGCATGTACTGCAAAGGGACATATGTCTGCTCCTCTGAATGTGGCTTAGCTGATTGTATATCTATGCATCACTACCACCAAATGATATTCTGATAAGTTGCTATCAAGGAGCACCTACTTCTCACCCACTTTCTCTACAGCACATTAGGTCATTAGGAAGCTTGTGTAATGATTAAAAGTGGTGAGAATGCAAATTGACATGCGTCAGGCCTGATTATCTGTTAGCTAAGCAATAAACAACACTGCTTAACATGAGATAAGACTTCACTATATCTGACTCTGCAAGCTCCTATCGCCCTCATATCTCTCTGACTTAAAGCTTCCAAGTCTGTCTTAGAGGCACGAATTTGACGCTGTGTGAGCTGCATTTTGTGGTCTGGGTTGCTTCCAGGGACACTGGAGACAAACTGAATCCAAAATAAGGCTGATATGTCGGGGCTTATGATCATAATCTGGAGAGGAAAAATGCTGCACAGGCTAAATTTTGAGGAAAAAAAAAAGAGAAAAGTAAATGAAGCAAAAAATAAATACCAAAAACTGATCAGAGTATGCGGGAGAAGCAGAGAGCCAAATCAGTGTCTGTGCATCTGCATGTATTTCACATTTTTGGTGTATAAACGTATATATCTCTGTTTATAGTGACAAGTCTGTACGTGGTATGTGTTTGTGTGGAGTCAGTTCTGTGTGTATGCAAGGGAAAACTTTGCTGTCTGATTATATTTTTCCACTTTAACTTAACCTAAACCCACCACTTGAATGAAGTCCACCGCAACGCAGACACAGGAGAACAAGTAAATGCCTTCATTTGTGGCTTAACTTCCACCCAAGCTACAAATGAACTTGTTATTCACATTGGTAGATCTACTTTGTCTTTCACAAGATAACTGCAAAAGATATTGACCTCAACATGGACACTGTTGCATAATCTTAACTTCTGAAGCAAGGAAAGGAACAAGATACCCGACTGTGCATCTTGTGAAGCATTAAGACGTCTTACCTGGTAGTAGGCTTTAATCTGCCTGATGAGAATTGAAAGGTTCTGTATGCGCAGTGTGGGGTCATTGTTCACTTTCTTATTCGTCCTCTGCACCGTGGCCTTGGGATTTCTGTAGAAAAATAAGCATAATATTTAAACTACAGCACAAAAAGTCAAAACCATATCATGAAAAGACAAGGACCAAAAATGTATGTGTGTGTTTTAGTTTGACACCATGTTGCTTTGTTCGCAGCGTAGTGACAAAGGACCCTTGTTTGAGTAGGGTCAGTGCCATAAACATGTTAAAGAAGCCACAGTCACATTAAAAAGGCTGCCTCCATAAATCTGATGGCACCAGTGTTTCCTGCCACCTCCAAATCAGATTATTTGGCGAGTTAAATCCTATCTGTGAGGCCTTTAAATCCTTAAATCCACACTCTAGATAGACACAGACATATAATTATACAAGAGACCTGCTGTATAGGTAAAAAAGGATTCACTTAAACTGAGCAGGATTCACATTGCATATGAGCTGATTTCATGAGTAAATTCAGAGGAATTATCATTTATCAGAACTCCAACACACAATGACGTATTTCAGTAATTCTCTGACCTTTAACCATGTTCCCTATTTCCTCCCATCTGTCTGAATCAAAGAAAAGAGGTGTCTTCATAGTGTTTGCAGAATAAAGAGGCTGTGTGTTTATCTGAGTGAGAGTCCCCTAGGGGACTTTAAAGAAGGAGCGTGCATGAAGACTGATGTTATCGCGGGTGTCAACATGTTTTAGTGAGCCACAGACATTCCACAAACACACACACACAGCACCATCTAAACCGATCCTAACTACCATTTGCACATCTATGGGAATTACCTTTACAATACAGAACCGCATTTCATCTCAAACCCTCTTTTCAAACCACATGTCGGTAAATTTACTGACAAGATAGTTGTTGTTACTGCCCGATGCAAAAAAAACAAGAGTTTCCTGATAATTTGTCAGCGGAGTCTCTTTGGAAATGCCTGACATGTCAAGTGTCTGTCAGTAACATGGTCAGTACTAAGCAGCCATTCGTGTGTTTGTTATCTAATCACTTTCGCTCGTTTTAACTGTAGTGAAGTTAAGATGGCCTCTTAACTCCTTCCTTTGACAGCATGAGTAGTAATCATTAAAAGTAGAGCTGCAACAATAAGTCAATGAATACATTCTATAAAAATATTTTGATAATAATCCTTTCAGTCATTTTAAAGCAAACATGCTGTGAATGTGAGGATTTTATGTCAAACATGATAGTAAATTGAATATATTTTAGGTTGTGGACTGTTGAGGACCTCACCATGAACTATGAATTTTTGATATAGATGGCAAATCCACAGTAAAAGAATAACACTAATAACACACTTGATGAACGATGCATACTTTTTTTTTAAAGAATGAAAACTGTCTTTTATGCATGCTATGGAAAATGTATTTGAAAAATATCATTGTTTGTCTACCATCCATCAACCACAAGAAGGAAAAAATAATAAAATTCCTCCCAGTCTCCCAAAAAAACATTATCCCTGTAATTAGCTTGATACATTTGCCATGAGACTGTCTAGGAAAACAACACTACTCATGAGGCTGAAATTCCAGTCTAATATCAACACTGTTAGAGAGCAGCTCTCTTTTTTTTCTCCACTATATTTACTTCAGACTTCAAAGCATGTGCATCTCATGACCTATATATGGAGGTCAACATCCACTAAGTGTGGGGGAGGAGAGTCCTGGCTGCTTGTGAATGTATGCATACATGCATGCTTGTAGTGTGCAGCATGTGTGTAGTCATGCGTGTGTGTGTGTGCATGTCTGTGCATCTGTGCTCTTGAGGATTGCACCACCATGTCTGTAATAAAGCTTAATACCACAAAAACAGAACATACTTTAGATTCTTTTTTCATTTTGCATATTATTTGCATTTCTCTGCTTGAGAGGGGAGGTTAAAGGTGGAGGATTCTTCTTTTTTTCTCAAGGACATTCAGCTATGTGGATGCTTGCAGTCACAGAGGATTTCTAATTGAACAGCATCTTCCTCATCAATAAATCACACTGCAGCCCTGTTACTATTCTATTAAGATCAATTAAACCTACATCAGATTCACAAAAACGATTAAAACCTGCCTCTCACATATAAAGAAAATTGTCTAAAATTCCCAACTATGAATTTGCTCTTTACTTACTTTAAAAAGCGAGAAAGGTGTTTTAGGGTGAGGTTTTTATTGCTACACCATCCTATATACAACTTTTAATGAATAAAAAGGCACAATACATGTTATGTCACACAGAGAAAAGGGCAGAATTTGTAGTTTCAAATTTAAAAGCCTCGTCTCTCGAGTCAACAATGTGGATGTGTTAATTAGCCTTTTGATCAGCCTCCACCCTGATACACACACACACACACACACACACACACTCATGCTAATCAGAAGGACACAGGGTTCTTTTTAATACTGCTCTAAATGAACAGTCATGTGACCTCCCTATCTCTCCCCCTCACTACACACACACACACGCAGCCCTTTCAGGGTCCATAGTAGGGGGTCTATTTAACCCCTTAATTAAAAAGCACAGAGGAGGCTGTAATCCTGTCAGGGCGAGGAGGGTGATGCGGCGAATGAGTTGTGTGTGTGAGAGAGAAAAAGAAGAGTGAAAAAAGACAGATAGACAGACAGCGGTGAAAGGGTTTCCCATTCACACGTTCCTTCATCACCAGGGAGGTAGCCAAGAACATGGCGGCCACAGCAACAAGACCATAGCAACGTCACACAATCCAATTCAATCCACCCCTTGCCTCTTTGGCTCCCTCTCTGATGTCACACATAGAAGCACGCGACAGGCGACCCCGCCCCCCTCTCTCTGTGGATCAGCAAGCGAATAAATACTAGGACTTAGAACCCTAATGGGGGTCAAAATCCCAGATATTACCTCCCTCCCTGTTCCTGCTGATACAGTAAACCTAAGACTTTAAATAGACAAATAGATTAGGGATAGACAGCCAGAAGGCCGGCTAAACGGCCGGCAAGGCAGACAACTAGTCAGCAAGTCAGCCAGACAGCCAATCAATAAAATGGACTATCGGTGCTGTCGATAGGCACTGCAGCCTTATGCAAAGCCTGGGGACACTGGCCTTTCTCCTCTCATCCTCTGGCTTTGATTGGCTGGGTAGGTTAGGGAGTAGTGTTAACCTATATATGACAGGCTACATTACAGTCAGTATGGGCAGCCAGGCACATGCACATACACACACATACACATGGAAAGCAGTGTAAATGCACACACACAAAGACAAAATGCAGGCTACATTTGGCCACGTGTTTGGGATGGAGCCTATGAGCTGAACAGTCCAAACATAGCAGGGGAGTGTGTGTTTGTGTCTATGCGTATTTGAGAGGGACACACACACACACACACACACACACACACACACACACACACACACACACACACACACACACACACACACACACACACACACACACACACACACACACACACACACACACACACACACACACACACACACACACACACACACACAACAGGGATAGCCAAACAGCAAAGAGGAATCTGGGGGATGAGCAGATTAGCAGTCATGCTCAGGTTAACAGTTCAGTTCAGGTTAATTCTTTGGGTGTTTGGTGCTCACATCCACACAAAAAACAAAATATTAACCATTATGTTCTAATACAGTTAGAAACACAACTAACCAAATAACAAATAATGTTGGCAATATTTTTCTTTGACTTGTAGGCCGTTTTGTAGCCGACAAGCCAAAAGGAAATAATAATGTGAAAATACACATATGCAACATATTTATAGGATATTTATGCTGGATTTCACAGAATACAACTGTTGCCACTCTTTTTTTTTTAACCCATAAAACATTACTGAGTGACAACGGTGAATACATGTCAAAGTAGTTCAAGAGTAATCTGGCTCTGTAAATCAGATCTCGAGTGATCCGAGTACAACCTTGTTGCAAGCAAGATAACCCTGTTTAAGTGTTTACCCAACAGACACATTTCTGGAGTTCATGTAAACACACTGATCGCCTTTCTAAGAGGAAGCTTTTAAGTACAGCGGGCACAACCAGGCATGTAAACCACTACTTTTACAAATGCAGTTGACAACAAAGGGAACTGTAGTATACAAACAGACCAGTGAGAATCTGACCACTGGTATGTGGTTCTCTGTACCCCATTTCCTTGTCTTGGATTTTCATGGACTCGTTTCTCTGCCGTCTTTGTCTTTCTGTTTCCACTGGGCCTCTTCCCATTCCTCTGCCACTGTATCCATAGGTACTGCAGCTACACTTATGGAAGCCATTGGATGCATTACTTTGTGCAGAAAAAACACTTAAAAGCTATAAAGCATTGAAACAAAATTCAATGTCTCAAATGAAAGTCAAAATAGTGCACAGTTCCTTCAATAGGTCAACATATTCATGCCAAGTTTCACCTCTTAACAGAAATATTTTACTTGGTCACTAATTAATTGTACTTTAACTCTGCTGTTGTTAATTCTCAATGTTAAGCTGCTATTAATGAAACGCAATACTTCCTGCAGATGTTTCAGAGCGAAAGGCTTCGAGGGAACAGAAGGGATTCTGCCCTCCGAGCCGCTGAAGGGCCTGTAACATGAAACGGATCAAGGAAGTGTTGAGTTTGCGTTAACAGCAAATGAGCACAACAGCAAATTAACACAGGAAAAAAGGGAACAGATCGGACATAAGTCAAATATGACGCAGGGTGAAATGGGAAACTGGAAATAAACACCTGTCTCTAACAATATCGCAAGTCTCAAATAAAGACCTGGTTCTCTCTTCAGTTGCATAAATGGTGCATGCATCATTACATACAAACACAATGTTCAACAGTTGTGGCCAATTCGTGCTCATACGAAATGCAGCACATGTGACCAGTTAAATAGAATCTCTGCTATTTCAGAAATTCCAACTAATCTCAAGAATCGATTACATTAAATGTCGACCACTGTATAAATCACTGATATTAAAAGGTGGATTTTGCTGAAAACTGATGGCAAACCTGTGTCTAAAGCCCTAAAATGGTCCCTGCGGGGTTTAACATGTCCTTGGCTCTGGGGTTTCGAGTGCCTCACATTAACACAACGTTGTTAAAGTTTTGTCCTGTCAAGGTCACAGCTGCCGTTTCCTGTCTGACTTGATACACATCCCCAGACACACACACAGAGAGGATGGCATGACATAAAGATGATTACAAGGAGTGGTCAGATTTATGTCCGATTCTACACTTTGATGCAGAGGGCTGTTGAGGGCTGAACTGAACAGACTGACAATCCCAGCAGCAGATCTGCCTGCCTCGTTTTCTCTAGTCCAGCTGGAATCCCAGCTATGTCTGCTGTAACCAGCTCAGGAGAACACCAACAAAGGCTTCTGCGTGCTACTCAAAGAAAACAGAGGAGAGAAAAGGTGGGGTGGGAGAGGTGAGGCACGGACAGAGCAGGAGACACAGAAGTGAAGGAGAAAGACAAAAGATGGAAAGAGTGAGAGGCTGCAGTAGGTGTTGAGACATGATTTAAAAAAGAGGGATTACAAGAGCTGAGAAGTGTAGAACAAATGATAGAAGGAAGACACAAAACCAGGTGATAAAAGAGAAGTAGGGTGATTCAGGAATGGCATTTTAGAAATATTTCATGAATTCCACATGCTAAGATCAACTGTGTCTTGTGCTTGATTCGATAAAAACGGTCTCCATTGACATGAATTTTGTTCCTCAAGATTGCTGTTTGGAATAGTGAAAAATGCCTGTAATAATTTGCCAGATTTCCAATTGACATCTTCATATGTCTTGTTTTATTCAACCAACAGTGCAAAACCCGGAAATGTTCAGTTTACTATCACGTTTGACAATGAAAAGCATGGAATAATCACAAATGAGAAGCGGAAACTAGCTAAAGTTTGACAATTCATGCATTAAAACAGTTAACTCTTCATTTCTACATTAGACTGCCTCCATTTCTCTTATAACTTAAGTCTCTGAAACAGTGAAGAGCTCTCATTCAAAGACAGTCGAGAAAAATGGATGTCATGTTGAGATAAATAACCAGGGCAGAGCTGACTCATATGTCTCTTTGTACGCAGCCTCTTCTACATTCAGTCTGTAATAATAAAATGTTGCCAGATGGCTGTCTAACCTCAAAGTATTCGACTAGAGCAAACAAAGCCATAAAAAAAGCATAGCATACACATAATATAGCCTCCATATGTTAGTATAACAGTTACCAGAGAATCAAATGGTGCATCTGACCGTCTACAGTACAGAAAAGGAAAGTCATGTTCAACAAAAGACCAAATGGATCCACATAGATGTCATTCAGTGTTGCTCCCTCTCCTAAAAGCTCATTGGTTCAATTCTGAGTGTGTTTGTGTATACACGACGTGTCGAAAAGCAATTTCTGTTTTGAAAAGAAGTGTTGACAAGCTTAGTGAGGACTACATTATGTGCATATGAGCCTACACACTGCACTTACTGTAATGTGGCCTTTAGAGAAAATAGGGGCTATGCAGTGTTTCAAATCTGCATTCAGCATTAACAGATCCATACTCACTGACTCTTTATGATAGAAAAACCACTGGTAAGGACAGGAAACGTGCAGATGAAAATGCTGGAAGGTGACGGCTACCTTCATGTTATTTATGCTCTCATCTTCATGTGTGCAGCCTTTCAGACAGATTTACAGTACAGGCATGCATGGATCTGTCTGAATACTTGAGCCAAAGGAAATATTAAAGTGAAGAACAAGACGAACAGCATTCTTTTCACAATCCACATGTTTAAACTCTCTACGCACAGAAAAAAATAAGTTATTCGACTAATTTTCAGGGTTAAATAGGGTCAGACTACCATGCAATGCACGGTGTTGTTTGAAAAGACACCCACTGCACCAGTAAAAATGACAAATGTGTGACTGGAAGAAAATCAAGTAATCTCCTTTTTTATTATTGCAACTGTCCATCTCACTCACATAATTTTTTTTCCAACAGCTGGCAGAGGACAGACTGACTGCTTGACCGAAATAAGAAGAAAAAAAAGGGCCAACGAGCCAGCACGGGTCTACAACATTTGGCAGGAAAGCAAAGAATTCAACTGGACAGTCGTCACTTGGACAAAATTTTAATTGGCTCCCACTTGCTGAGCGGGAAAAACTAATTGGTTTGACAGCAGTGAGGAGGCAATGTAATTGGCTAGGTAATGTCAGTCAGAAGAGGGCAGTGGGGGCAGGGGTGATGGAGGGGCGGGGGGATTGGTGCCATCTGGGTGTCAGCAAACCGTTAGATAATCCCAGGGTCTCCCAACACTTCTCTCCCATGGTGTCCCAATGACAACTGCTGCCAACCTGTCTGCCATGTCTCTTGCTTGGTGCAAGACGCAGACACTCAACAAAGCATTGCCGCAGATTATACAACAGCTGAAATCGCCAGTTAAAATTAAAGTTTAAAGCAGGTTTCATAAACCAGATTTTTATAATTATTCATGAGAGACTAAAATATTTTAACGCTTATTAATGTGTGCATATCTTTTAATATTGTATCATCCGTCATGGGAGGCAAGTGTGGTTCTTGGCTGTGCCATCACTAGTGTAGTAAACTCCAGCAGGGTTTTTTTTTTTTTTTTTTAATCTTTGGTGTGTGTGTGTAAACAGCAGCTACTAGCTGGAGGCGAGCACCAGCGGAGGCCCTTTTTAGCATGACTGGATCAATCGCAAGCAGCGCAGAGCCAAATAACACTCAAATATATTTCAAGCTGTCACAACAGAGGGGGTAAGGAGGAAACAAAATGTGAAAGTGAGAGTGTGTGTGTGAGTGTGTTTTGGAATAAATGCAATCCCTGTTAATTATCACCTATGGTTCTTCAAAGAAGTCTGGAAACTCACCTGTGGTTTTTAAGCTATTTTTAATGAGAGAAAAAGCCCAATGCAAAGATGGAGGTAGGGAAGGAGGGATTACAAAACATCCAAGTGGTCATTTAGTCAACATTGGATCATGTAGCCTGTTTCAATGACATTTCTGTGTCTGAATTATCCCACGTTAAGTAAAAAAAGCAAAATGAAGATATGTCTTTGATGGGTTCCATCAAACTATAAACACCCCCCAACAGCAGATTTTAGATGCATGAGCTGTAAACATGCACTTTTGCTTGAGTCTATTTCAGCTCACAGAGTCTGCTGGAGGTTACCACATAACACCGATAAAGTGGGAGCGGCAGACAAAGAGCAGACTCACCAACACTAACACAACATCTGACCATTACTGTAGGCCCTCTGTGTGGGAGGGTGGCTGGGCAAGACGACTAACAACAGCTGCCCGACTCCAAAACCCAAATGCAGGCGCGCACATACACACAAAAAACACCCACAGATATAGACATACTCCCACAGCCACAGAGGCCCTGGATGTAAGAGAGCACACACACACACACACACACACAAACACACACATATTAACACACAGAGTTGGCTGTGACTGGCAATCCCCGACATCCTGTCAGGCGATCTCTAAGCCAGTCACAGTTCATTTCAACTCAACGCTGGCTCTTCTCTACAGCAGCACTCGACCAACCATAGAAAATTCTCATCCAGCTCATTCAATTTATTTGCAGACAGAAATCCTACTGAGGATGAACATCTCAGAGGAACTGTAGTGTTGCTGTGTGGCTTTGGGAAACCAGAGCAGGAATTTGCATTTTGCGTGACACCCTCTTGCTTTTTTCCCCTGTCTCGTTAAATGGCTTTTAACCATTTTGGCGAATTCTTTGCTGTCTCACTCACTCCAACCCTTCCCCCCACATATCCTTCCGGTTGCTCTCCATTATACAATGTCCCATATGGGAAATTACTCTAAAAATACTGCTGAATTGTTCACCATTTTGAAGAGGCTGAGTGCGGAGGAGGAAAGATGCCCTGGTCCAACTGAACTTGCGATAGACTACCTGAACACCTTTTTCTGCTATGAAGGATACCTGTTAGTGTGTAGAAGTAGCCTGGAGGAGTAGGAGGAGGGAAAACAAGCATGGGAAAGAGAGGTGAAACTTGAAGGTAGGCAGTTTAGTAGAGTGACACAGTCGAGCAGCAGGAGGTTGAGGTCAGTGGAAGAGGGCAGAGCAGGAAGAACGGGACACCATCCAGAGACAGGAAACGGCTAGTTTGGTTTAATCTGCTCCTCATGCTGCAGAGCTACAGCTTAACCCTCCTAAATAGCAGTTCACACTGGTTATTAGGTCCAACTCTGCACAAATACAGAGAGAGATTTATGCAAAAGAACAACTTTCCCTTAAGCATGCAATCGAGGTGATGAGAAGTTGCCCAATGAAACTGCAACACATTATAATCTCTTGGCAAGAGGAAATCAGTTCCACTGGGAGCAGGCTCTGTTGAACAATCCTTCGACAGGCGAGCACGAGGAGTAAATGCTGACAGTGTGGAGTTTGGCATTAACGGAAAAATATGAAAAAAACTGGCCTGCAAGCGGGAAGGGGCAGTCTGGAGCCAGACAAAGGAATGGAAACCTGTCCTCTATCATGCTACTTATACACACACACACATTAGGAGATGACAGAGTAGACAGAACTGACAACTCATGCATCAGCATCCTCCAGCCTCCTCCTCTTTCTCCCAATCAAGAGATCTGCCAAAACACCTTATTAAAAACAAACAAATGTGTGTCTGTGCTGGCCTGCTATGTTAGCCGCTACATTCTGCACTGCTACCAGTGTTTCTCACAGCTTAAGGCTTCTATTTCTAGTTTAATCTATGGCACAGCAGGAAATGTGAGCTCTGCAGCTTCCAGGGGCGGGGTGTCTTCCACTCCTCTGCAGATGATAGTCTAGGGTGACTATAAAAACAGAGCTACTGGAGGTTTTTGGAGGCGCTTGCTGTTTCCTTGTACTGTGGATGCATGCAGACAACCCGCACAGCTCCAAGGGGTCCGGACAATAACTGTCTGCGAAGATTTCTGACTGTGTGGCCCATTATTGCCCTCAATACAAAGTCCCATTGTGTGTAGCCTACATTCACGTCAGCAGACAATTTCAAGTGCTGGACAGAGGTTCAGGTTCTTGAAGGATTGCTTAATTTGCTCATCAGGGGATGACCCCCCCACTAAGCCCCAGGGTGGGTATCATTTGTGAGCCCTCCTCCACAGCACTAGTCCCAGTACATTGAGCAAACAGATTGCACATGTATCCATTTAAGTGTTGAAAGTGGCACCATAGTGGCCAATGCAGAGGACAGATGGATTGATCTGTAACATTTCTGAATCTGTGTTAAGTTACTTACATTTCAAGCATGATTTCATTCAGGTAAATCCCATCCACTAATTCAATATATTCCGATAATGTGTTGCCATCAGTCACTGTCGGCTGCCCGGCTGTCTTCACCTGGAAATACATGGAACAATGCAAATAGGTGTTAAGATAATCAATAAACACTTCAAATGAATTGCTTTCACGGGGCTGGGGTGTTTAATTAGTGAGTTTAAGATTCATTTGAATATCTAATTAGGGATCTTACCCAGCAGACCAGAGGCGTGAGCATAAACTGCTCCAGCAACGGGGTGAAAACCTCGCTTTCCATATTTTTCCAGGGCAACTGGCGCCGTTTATTTCAGCAAATATGGTGAAAAAAATGCGCACTCCTTGGGAGAAATACAGTATGGCGTTTTGTTTAGACTCCACTCATGTGGCTGATTCAATTAAATCGACGCTCATTTTGGCTAAACAGCCGCTGAAAGACGTCAAGAGAGGGGGGGAAAAAAACCTTAATCCACAATCTGCAACTGTTTCCAAAGGCTGGTTTTGGCTACTTCATGGAGAGAGGTAAGAATTCACATTTTTTGTTTGTTTGTTTTAAAAAGCCTTAAAGCTAAAAAAAAAAAAAAAAAAAAAAGCAGCCTCTAAATTAAGCCTCCGGATTTGGCTATTTATCTACAGAAATAAGCAGCGATAGAGTACATGAGACCTGTACCAGGTGTGGTTTTATGCAAGCAGCTCACTGGAAAAACGGACTGGTACCGGGAGAGAGAAAAAAAGATCCAGCTCACAAAAACATTAACGGGGAAATATTCCTCCGGTGCGACACATTTAAAGAAAATATCAAATGTAGAAATCTCCAGATGTTTAAGGTCCTGGTTTTAAAGACGTCGGTTTATTCCTCATATTTATTGTAAACGTGGTTACTCGTCTTCTCCAGTGCGTCTCCGTTCAAATGCTGCATACTACTGTAGAGAGGCAGCTGAGGATGACTGGAGGACACATAGCACCGCCTCCATCTCTGCCTCCCCTATGTGCATCTCCCTCCGCCTCCTTTGCTTCTTTCTAAAAGAAAAAAAATAGGGCATCCATATCATTTAGATTCTTTTTAAAGGTCTTGCTGTCAATTATATGCATTCGAAAACAACAGGACAATGTCATGGTTTCAAGAGTAGTTTTGTAAAGGCTTTTTTTAAAGATATGATGCAGAAAGAAATGGGAATGGAATAAATGTGCATGCAGCTTTAGTCCTGTAGTTTATAAGCTATGCATACTCAGTATTTTGTGCTTATTTGCTCATCGCCCTATAAAAATACAGTGAATGTATGAGCAGCTATTGTCTGCATTTGCAGCATACAGCATATTGGAGCAGCAAGGTAAGTAGGCTACTGACACCTGGTGGTAGAGAGGCTGCTAACTGTACAGGAGGTTGGTGTTGAAGCCTGATCCAGTAATAAGGTTTGTTTTTTTAAATAGAAATGAAAGTGTTCAGGCCTTTTCTCAAAAAAATACTCCATTACATTTATCAAACTGCAGTAATAGGTTTTTCCCTGAGTGTGTAAAATGCATCATTTACATTAGATGTCGCATATGTGATCATGCCTGGTGTCATCTTGGCGTTTGATCTGGTGTTAACCTGCATCTCTATTTGTTCTGCAGGTGATCATCTAACCTACATAACCCAAGAGCCAAGAGCCAACAGTGTTTCCGGGTCATTTAAGTCTGGCTGCAGCAGGCAATTGGGTCTCTCTCACTCAGTCTCTGCTCGTCCCAGCAGGCCCCTATTTGGTTCGGTTATGTTACTTTAGTTATTCAATTGGCTTTTATACACCTTCACCACACACACAAACTTCTATTCATGCATATCACACACTACTGACATTACTCATTTGCACACCCCATACTTGACATATTCAGTTAATTCTTTACTTTAGTTCAATTTGGTTTAGTTTTTGTCAAAGTTTAACACGGATGTGTATTCCCTTTTGTTGTGGCCACTTTAGCCAGGTCATAGAAGATATAACATCCTGATTGGCAAAATATGTAATTTAATAGGCAGGTATTATAAAAATATCATGCAAGATCCAGAAAATATTATACAAGAATCAAATTCTGATCATTAAGGATAATTTGTGATACAAATCATTTCAAACTATAGGGCGCCAAAATAAAGATTATTTTCAATATTGATTAATCTGTAAATTATTTTCTCAATCAAACATCAGCCCAGAGCCCAGATGACATCCTCAAATGTTTTGTTCTGTCACAACTTAAATACATTCAGTTTACTGTCACAGATTACCAAAGAAACCAGAAAATATTCATGTTTGAGAATCTGAAATTAGATTTTTTTTTTCTTGAAAAATGACTTGAAAAATGATCATTCAATTATCAAGACAGTAGGTGATTAATGTTATAGTTGTACTCATCTAATTGTTGCAGCTCTATGTTGAACTGTGATCCAAAAAACTGACTTTGGATGTTTTATAACTTCTGTAAATACACCAAAATACCAAATATATACCAATCTACACCAAAATATAGTTGAGGCATTTGCATGAATTTAAAAACTATAACTAAAATATATACGTCTGACATCTTAATTGAGTCAGGATTTGTAATTGGGTTCTTTCATGGGGCCTGAGAGCAGCTATTCACTACAACTTTGAAACAGGAAATGCACAGCCAGCGGCTATTCTTAACGCACAGTGTTTCTTTTAGCTGTATTAGCAGCAAGGTAATAACAGTAAGATAAGTGCAGACCCAGAATCATTCAATATAGAGGTTGGAGACACCTAATCAACAACTGATGAATTGCTCTGTCGGTGTCAATAGGAAGCAGAGGCTGTGGGGCCAAATAGTCAATTAAAACACAATCACTGGTTTGGGAACTGGAGCCCTGGGTCACCTCTCAGGAACCCAGCTGGAATGAATGGATTATTGTTTGTTGCCCCTAAAACTTTTAGTAAGCACAACTCAGCAGTAGCTCTCTTAGAGAAGCACATGGTCTCATTTGCATAGAGAATAACGGTTGCTGTTGTTGGCGTTTTGGCTTGAGGGTACACTGTATTCAATCCTGGCTAGACCTGTCTTGTTTTTTGCAGAGCGTGTTGGACCGGAGGGATGTAAGCTGGGTGAGTGCACATCAGGTTACAGAGTGAAATGTAGCACATTAAAAATGCAGCGAATATGCCAGAACAGCCTTCAAATAAAAACACCAAAAGCAGGATTACATTTTATGTATTTGTCTTTCACTCAGGCTGAATTGTTCATCTTCATCGAGACATTAAACCATTTATCCCAGGCTTTGCTTTTCATTTTTGAGAGAAGTCACATATATTTTTAAATAGTAGCTGACCATATCTTTAACCACCTCTACAAGTGGAAGACTGGTTTTGGGTCAAATCTGACATCTTGGCACTGCAATAGTACCATTTAGAGAGTCCTCAAAACCAAATGTGCAAAATGTGTACTTTTTGTAAAAATGCCACTTTATAAAATATTTTGTACTCTGGATACCAGTGTTACTGTATGATTTAACCTTTTTCTTCCTCCCCTCCAAATGTCCTGATACAATGTAAGTGATGGGGGACAAAATCCAAAGTGGACCTATCAGTGAGCAAAACTGTATTTAGAGGTTTATCTGATGATAATATGAGACTTCAGCCATCTTAGTTGTCAAACAAAGTAGCTTTCACAGTTACAAGCAAAGATTCCCTTTATGTGTCCTGACAGACAGCATTTTCCTTTTCAGCTGTAGTGGAAGGATCACGACAAAAAGGAGTAATATGGCATTAAAAAGAAAGTGATATGGACTTGATTTGACTCAAAGCTTCATATTAGCTTCAAATAACCTTTTTAAAAACATTTTTGCTGGTTTTGTTCACCATCACTTACACTGAAAGTGTATTATGAATATATGTTTTAGTGGAGGAATGATTACAGCAAGAAAAACGTGTCAATGTTGATTTGGGCACCCAACAATTGTTTTAGGACAGACTGGAAAATGTGTCAACCTATCCTTTAATATCCTTTAAAGACCCTGGAAAATGTGGTTTCAAATCTTAAAGAGAACCAATGCAACTTTTGCTAATGATTAAAGTATAATGGTGCCAAAATGTAGTCTAACAGTGGCACAAGCAGGGAGTAATTGTAAAGCCTTAAAGTGAATCAGTTATATACTTTAAACAACAATATCTATCTGAAGTTTTCTAATGTTAGTTAACCGTAGCCACCATAATGGTCATACCAGGCCAGGTAAGACAGTAGCAGCAAAACCTCTCATTGTATTGAACCAGGAAAAGGTTTATTTCTTGTTAATTTAACTTAACATGCTCTCACATTAAGTATTTATTTATAACATTTACTATTTGTGACTAAATTTCCAACAATCAAAGTTTAGGAAAACACCTATAGTTATTATTATAATGGTCAAATCTTTAGCTAATCTGCTTCATTAAGATTGTGCAATTGAGTTGTTTGACAGTTTTGCCAACATACCTCACATCTGTCATCACATTTTGATTCACATGTGGCTAAATCTGGAGTGGTGCAGAGGTGATGAACATGACATCACCTATTTGAGTCCTACCTACTACTCACTACTGAGAAGTGCGCACTCATGTAAAATAACCAAAAATGTCCAACTTTGGAATAAAATGATTGAGAAAACAAGCCTTTGGGGCTTTTAATACCTTTTATGCTGTGTTCTCTAATCATTGTTCTGTCCATTCCTCCCACAGCAATTCAGTCTCCCCTTACAAATCAATGAAGTTTATCTTATCTTAATGAGGTAGAATGAAAAGAGGAGGAATTTGCTCCAGGATCAAATCAAATCCAGCCTTTTTTCCCCTGAGTTAACAAAGCAACCTACACACATCTCTACATGCTGTATCACCCCGATTAAACACTGACGCAGATAATGATCTTTCATGGTTCATGTAGTGACTGCTAAACCACACAGCAGCCTGAGCACAATTATGTTCTCCTAAATTACTGTAGGGGATTCAATGAATATTTTGTACAGCTCAGTGTGTGTTTGTTTGAGTTGGATTCATTACGGGGTGCTCGTGTCCATTTCATTAAAATGTATTACTCATGATGCTTTTAAGGAGTTCTGTCACAAAACAGCGTCCACCTCCACCCAAATGACTCAGTGATTGTGCAGACCCAAAGCAGCATTCCTCACACACACTCAGCT
Organism: Scomber scombrus; assembly: GCF_963691925.1. Taxonomy (NCBI): domain Eukaryota; kingdom Metazoa; phylum Chordata; class Actinopteri; order Scombriformes; family Scombridae; genus Scomber; species Scomber scombrus. Next base: position 21,507,349 of record NC_084981.1, on the reverse strand, counting down.
CTGAAAGCTACCGTAAACTACCCAGTAGAAACCCACCAACCGCCTCTTTTGGCTCAAAACCCTGCGGAACCACTGCACACATGGAAACACACATACATTTTTCCTCTAGTTGGTATTAATGTAGCCCAGGGAAAAGAATACGCTGGCCACAAAGCACCGCTGCTCTGAAATCCACAACAGCAAAAATAAATTCCCTTTCAAAACTACCAGAGGACCTTGCACTACCTTTCACATATAAAAAATCTCTGTTTGTCTCATCAGTGCAGTTTTCTGTTAGTTATTTCACTGGAATTTACAAGTAGCCACAAATATTTTTGAGTTGGAGCTGTGCTGACCTCATGCAGCTTTCATTGTTAATTGGGCTGACTAATGTTGGACAGAAACGTTTTGAATAAATAGCTTCCTCTTTTCTAACGTAACCTGCATTGACTTCACAAAATGAGGTTATATGACTGTTAATACAGATAGATGAGTAATAGAGTTGAAATCTCTCGTAATCTGAGTCATCATGCCTCAGAATCATTAACATCACAAACATTAGGATTCATCCAGGGGGGAAGAAATGAATGTTCGGTGAGTGTTTGCTGTGTTTACTTGTCATGAACCAGCAAAAGTTAAAATACTCTGTGATTACACAGTATGTGTCTTAGACTACTAGATAGATAGATAGATAGATAGATAGATAGATAGATAGATAGATAGATAGATAGATAGATAGATAGATAGATAGATAGATAGATAGATAGATAGATAGATAGATAGATAGATAGATAGATAGATAGATAGATAGATAGATAGATAACTGATCAACTGATAAGGGGGCAAAGGAGTTTTAAAATGTTTCAGCTTATACCACTGAGCTCTGTATCTTCTGTCTGATGAGCTCATACTCAGTACTGAAAACGGGATGGGTCATAGAAGATACTAATTACCTGCCTGAGTACACACTGGTCAAAGAGAGACTTCAGTCTGTAATGACCTTTCTGCCCAGTGATTTTCATCATGGTCTGAACCAGATGTGACCATTTTTATTTTGATGAGACAGGACAGTTTCCAAATGATAAAATAAAAACATTTATTCAACATTTTTCGATTGACTCGGTTCAGGTGTAGACCCTGAATATTCAGGTGGCCATATCAACATTGAGAGTTTTGTTGGCTATAATCATTCCTCCTGTTCATAAAAACTATTAAAAAATCCTTCGTAATGTTTTCAGGGTAAGTGATGGTAAACACAAGTTCTACCATACAAAAACGTTTATCTGAAATTAATATGAGACTTCAGCAGTTTGAGTCAATCACATTAAGTCGGTGTATTCCAAAGCAACAGCCATTTTATTATAAAATTTCCTTTTAATGTTTTTCTGGACAATGTTTTCTTGTTGAGGTGCAGTGGTTGATAATAACCAAAATAGGGAAATGTATACTTAAAAAGGCTGTAACTGTGAAAGCTATCTAATTGGTTTGACTAATTCAGATTACTAAAGCTTTACATAATCATCTGAATTATAATTTTTTCACTGAACAAGGACTGTCTGGTTGTTTATCCCTATCTTGATTGAAAGGGCATTTTTAAGGGAACAGTCAGTCAGTATGAACAGGAGAAATGATTACAGCAAGCTTAACCTGTTTCAGTGTTAGTATTGTGTTAACAACAACTTAATGAGTTATGTTTTTAATTTAAACATCTCCTCTAGACCCAGGGTGGTGCAGAGACATAACAGATATGAGGTAATAGTATCAGCAGGCACACAAGTTATGATAATAATAATATATCTTCATGAAGGCAGGATCAAAACAAGACTGCAGTCAAAATAAAAAAATAAAACAGATTTTAAAAAGATCATCAAACATAACCCTGCCTATCTAGCTTGACTAAATAATGTAGAGATCTAACCTCTATCTTAGCAGTGGAGGTCACTCTGCTCATCCACTCTGTCTTATCCTGTAGCATCGCTATGGGAAATCAATGACCAACACTCAAATCTCCATTTGAAATGATTAAAACCCCTGTGGGACAGGGCGTAATTGCATAACATTACAGCACAATGATTAATACATCATAACGTTGTGTGTTCAACTCTTTGCATTCTGTGAAAATCTTTCATTTTACCTGATGCATCTATTAAAGGAGTTTTATCTTTTAATAATAGATTGATGCATTTCACACTAGCCCTTATTGATGAATGAATAAATACACACCACTAAAATACACTTATTTATACACTTTCACCAGATTTCTAATGACATAACATATTTTGTTGGCAATAATCACATTTTTTTTGTTCTGTTTATTGTTTTATCAGCCCAGCATGAGCTACAGCACAGTCTGAGGTCCTCAAGAAAAATGTTTATAACCACTCTAGATTCAATGCTTGAGAGCAAAAGGTAATCAACTCTTTGCAGTCCAGGCCTCAAGGCTTTAAATCCCTCTATCTGTGCTCTGTCAGAAAGGTTTTTTAAATCAACAACACTGCAGGAAAGCACTGTTAAGGAATCCAGGTGTCAGAGCTATAATGAAACTAATGTTTGCACTTACTTTAAGTACTTTTGGGATATTTTATGCCTTTGTTGCAGAGTTGACATTATTTTGAAATGAGAAAGGAGAGATGGGGAATGATATGCCAAACTCAAAGCGGGGATGTTGCAGTTCATGGTTGGTGCATTAAACCTCTGGGCCAACAAGTAAACAATCTAAGGCTTTTTATTCACTATGTTTCATGCATTTCATTGTTATATTTCTCACAGGATTTGTTTTACTCTCTGTAAATCTATTGGTGAGTCCTATCAAAAAATGCTACTCTAATAAAGTTCTTGAAAATCGCTGTAATTTTCTTACATTTTTGGCTAGACCCTGTCTGAACCCTGTCACTGTCTGAAGCCTACCTTAGGTTATTGCTGATTGTGCATGTATTATAGGCTCAGACACTAACCCACTAAACTATAAATCATCATTAATATCCAGACAGTCTACACACACACACACACACACACACACACACACACACACACACACACACACACACACACACACACACACACACAGTGGGGGGTTTCTAATTTGCATCCAATCGGTAGATTGATTGTGTGAGGTTAATGTATTATGGGACCTGTGCACTGCACTGACAATGGTTACATTTGAATGTATAAGCAAATAGTGCCTGATAGGCTTTACTATCATCATTCATGTGAGTATAAGTATCTTTACAATATATATACAATAACATTATATACAATAACAGACACATAATGTGATAAATACATACATAAGTGTATTATAGTTTAAAGTCTGTTAAGGTAAGCATTTGTCCATCACAAAGAGAAACCTGGTCTCAAAGTATAAATGCTGACCATAATGAACTTGTAGTACTGCCCAAACCACAATTCTGCTCTACTTTGTTTTGAGATAGCGGGACCTTATTGCGTGGATCAGTGCCATGTGCCATAATGTAATTAGCATGCTTGTGACAAACAAAATGATGCTCTGCCAATTCAAGTCACAATGAGCTGTCACAGTGCTCCCTCAAACTCATGCATGTCCATATCAGTCACAAGGAGGTGAATCTAATTACTGGCCAGTGACAGACATGAGCAATGGTGTGGTCTTTCAAGAGAAGAAGTTGAATGTAAGCAATTTCAGTATCACAAGTTGACAGAAATTAATAAACATACCCAATTCTGCAGTATTTATTACAGGTTAATATGAAATGTATTATTAGACATGAAAAAGACTGTTGTGTGAAGCTTTAACTGCACGTTCAGGATAACAATCTGATGATAATCTTCTTTTAAAGGTGCAGCCATGTCAGGTTGCCAGGGACCCAGAAACCTTCCCACCACTGCTGTGGAGTTGGCGTGTGTGTGTGTGTGTGTGTGCGTGTGTGTGTGTGTGTGTGTGTGTGTGTGTGTGTGTGTGTGTGTGTGTGTGTGTGTGTGTGTGTGTGTGTGTGTGTGAGTGTGTGGGTGGGTGGGTGCAGGCTGTCCTGTCATCACCTCCTGATACACAGCATGAAAATCAGAAAAGCACTTATACAGCATGGTTGAAATCATTTTAAGGGTCACAGAGGTCTATGTAAAATGACAAGAATATGGTTAAAGAATGGATTGATATATAGACTGACAGTCAGTAGATAACCAATTGATTTCTATGTTGGTCGATGAATATTTACATGAGGAGATTCGAGCAAAAAGTAGAGTCTGTTCAAGTCAAAGCAGCACAGCATCCTCCAATGAGCTGTTTATGATCCCTGTCTTCCACAAAACACTGATGGGTCCATTACACACTAATAGTCCATGGCTCTGTTTTGTAATAATGAGATCTGAGTTTGTCCCGGAGTCATGGAAACAAGATAATACCAGCAGCAGGCCAGCTGACAGTCTTGCCTGGGCCCGGGAAGAGATAATCTTAGATGGGCCCCCACGCACCCGGATTTCTCATTTTCCCTTGCTCTTCCTCTCCTCTTCTCTCCTCTGCTCTTCTTCTCCTCTCCTCAGTGTTGGGGAAGCTACTTTGCAAGCATACCTTGTAAAACTACATGTAGTTCAGCCTGACAGTAGTTTGGACAAACTACCCCTGGAGAAATGTAGTTTGTAAAACTACAGCTAAAAAAAGTAGCTTTAGCAACTACTTATACTCATTATACTCATTTAACTCAGCGTTAAATAAATCAACATGTGGTCTATATGAAACTAAATATAATAGCCTACAAAAAATTCACATGCCAGCAGAAATATGCCTCTAGACTCAGTTTTATTTTTTTAAAGAAAAAAAGCTGACATGTTGGTCAACATACTGTAGGTTCACCATAGACATGTTGGGTAATATAAAGAGAAAATGAAAATCCTACCCCAATACCCACATGTAAATCAGAAATGTAAATCAGTCTACAAAAAGAGGCAGACATATTCTAGATCGGTTTGTCTTGAACAACAATGTTGGCATGTCATGACATGATTCATGCCTTTTTTAATTTTTTTTATTTAAAATAACATTTATATTATATAGGTCTTTTTTTTATAAAAAAAAATATTTCATGTGCAGGTGGTCGAGTGGTTAGACCACATGCCATATACGCTGCTAAATAAAGGCGTCCATGCCAACAAAAATATTTCATGTTATTGACCAAAATTGTAGTTTGTAAATTGAGTAGTTAAACTACAAAAAATGACCCAAAAAGTAGTTGAAATACTTGACGCAGCAAAACATATGAATGTAGTTTAACTACCAGCAAGTTACAGCAAATTGTAGTTAAGCTATGTAGTTCAACTACATGTAGTTTAAGTCTAACCAACACTGCCTCTCCTCTGCTCTTCCTACTCCTACTCTATCAGACTCGGTCATTTTAGTGGGCCATAGTGCAGGATCGCTGAAATACTTGGGTAAAGTTAGAAAGAGATTGGCAGATTCGAACTTCAGCTATCAATAGCTCACAAACGAAACATTGTTAAAACATAAAAAAAATGTCTCTTTCCTATCGTAGTAAGGTAGACTATTGACTACAAACTCATTTTCGCCAAAACGAGTCGTCCTCCAGGCTGCAGGAAATATATTGCTTTCTATGCGTTGCGGGCGGAGAGGCGAGCGCTTAGGGACCGTCTACAAAGTGCAGTACCAAAGCGAAAAATATTCAATATCTCCACTTTTATTCACTGTAGTCTCACCAAATTCACTCCACACACCAACGGTCACCTGATAATCACACTACAACAGTTATTTTTACAAAATGTGCTTGTGTATAATACTTCAATATCATCACTGTCATGTGCTGTCGTTCCATTGATTTCCCTTCAATAACTTCAATATTATACACAGTAGTCTTCACTATATTCACTCCACACAACAAGGGTCACCTGATAATCAAACTACAACAGTTATTTCAGAAAAAAAATCGTTTTGCATATTTTTGGGGAATTTTATTGTGAAAAATCGTCAATAGCGTTAATATTATACACTGTATACCCCATCCTGAGGAGGGCGGAAAGGGCGCAGCTCAAGAGATTGGTTGGCGTGGGACTCAGACCAGACCTTAGGATGGAATGCACGATTTGGGCGCAGCAGCACTCCAGCGTTCCCAGGCAAGAAGCGGCAGCACTCTTCATGCACGGAAAGGGCATGTAGCTCACCCACCCTTTTTGTCGACACAATAGCCAACAAGAATGTAGTCTTGAGCGAAAGCCATTTCGGCTCAACCGTTTCCAGAGGCTCGAACGGCCCATGCCGCAAGGCTGACAAAACCATCTCCAAATCCCATGGGGGGACACCCGGCCTCCTGGGAGAGGGAGCAACCCTACAAGCCCCCCTAAAGAACTGAGCAATAAGGTCACAACAACCCTGTGCCAGTTTACGAGGCCCAACATGGGCCGCCTTTATGGCTGCCACCGTCCCCCTCAACGTCGAGGGAGACTTGCCTGCCTCTAACAGCTCCTGAAGGAACTGAAGGATACCAGGGGCCATACAGGAGAGGGGATCCACGTGTCGTGAGGCACACCATGATTGAAACACCCCCCAACGATAGGAATAAGCAACCCTGGTCGAGGGAGCCCGGGCCCCCTGCAAAGTACCCACTACAGACTGGGGGAATCCCAAGGCTAGAAATTCGGCCCTCTCAGGGGCCATGCCCAAAGCCTGAGGCCCTGGGGAAAAGGATGAAAAAGAGTTCCCTCGGCCTGGGACGGGAGGTCCCGGCGAATGGGTAGCTCCCACGGTTGTCCCTGAAGAAGGGGCGGAATCTCGGCAAACCAAATCATCTGGGGCCAATTGGGGGCCACCAGGATGAGGCTGGACTCTCTGTAGGAGTTGGTGCAGGAGGAGGAACGGAGGGAAGGCATACAGGAGGCCCAGTGGCCACTGATGTGCAATCGCATCCGTCCCTAAGGGAGGATTGTCCCTCCCCATGGAGAAAAAGAGGGGACAATGAGTGTTCTCCCTGGATGCAAAAAGATCTGCCACGGCTGTGCCGTAGCGATCCCATATTCCGCTCACAACCTCTGGATGCAGCTGCCACTCTCCGGGAAGGGGTCCCCCCCTGGAAAGCCGATCTACAGCAAGGTTCTCCCGACCCGGCACGTATGTGGCCCTCAGGGACTTGAACTGGGGATGAGCCCACTCCCATATTGCCCGAGCCAGTCTGCACAGGCGAGGGGAACCTATGCCCCCTTGCCTGTTGATATATGCCGCCGCTACTGTACTGTCTGTTCTCACCAGCACATGGCGGTCCTGTAGCTCTGGCAGGAAGTGCAGAAGAGCCAAATGGATAGCCTGCAGCTCCAAAACATTTATGTGCTGCGCTAACCAGGGTCCGTGCCAAAGGCCGCTGATGCCCTTGCCTTCGTGGACAGCCCCCCAGCCTACCAGGGATGCATCTGATGACATAACCTGGCGACGCAACACAAGCCCCAGTACCGTCCCACGTGCCAAGTTGGTCGGCCGCCGCCACCAACGGAGAGCCACACACAGTCTGCGCATCACCAACACGCTGGCCTGCAGATTCCTCTGTGGGCAAAATCCAAGGTCTAGGAGGCAGCGCTGCACTGGGCGCATGTTCAGAAGAGCCAGGGGTATGACATGCACTGTGGCTGCCATTAACCCCAAGAGGCGGAGACATAGCCAGGTCACCCTGGCCCCAAGCCGGAACTGAGACAAGCAAGCCCTGAGGGCGGCCTGTCTCACAGGAGTCAAGTAAAGAGTCCCTGCCCTGGCATCCAAACACATGCCTAGGAACTCCGTGGACTGTGAGGTGGTGCAGGCCTAGGTACTCTAAGTGCTGCTGGAGACGAGCCACATCTCTGCGGCACTGCCCCTCCGAGCGAGCACACATGTTGGCTGGCCTCCAAAAGGACCCGTAGATCACTGGAAGCAGCAGAACCTAATTGAGGTGGTCTTGGCTGTGGGGCTGGTCCCGGCCCCGCCGGATCATACCAGACATCTCTTGTGTGACCGGCAAACCGGTGTCACAAGCCGCCACGCTTTCACCAGCCCGGGTAGCAAAGACAGTCGCAGCAATCCAGAGAGGGGCCCGTAGACCAGCTCTCCCGAACTCAAAGTAAGTGGATATTGTGCACACAAAACCCATATGTAGAATGGAGAGATAGTCTTGACACGATATAGAACATGTGTTAGAATATATATTAATAACTTTTCCTCAAGCTATTTTTTTATATTCAAAGTCAAATGTTATCCACCAATAAGAAAATGTAGTAGACCTAAAGAGAACACCAATGCCCATGTTGCAAATATTTAAATCACTCCAGTTCTGAAAAAAAAAAAGTTTATTGTTTCAGACATTACTGTCAATACTGTAAAAGGAGCTCACACCTGAGTCAGAGTAATTTGAAAAGCTTAATAAATGTTTAGATTGCCATCACCTATCAAATAATGAAAAACTATGTACAGATGTTTCAGTTGTGCAAATGTAGCATGATTTTGGTGAGTATACAGTGTATAATATTAACGCTATTGATGATTTTTCACAATAAAATTCCCCTAAAATATGCAAAAAGTTTTTTTCTGAAATGACTGTTGTAGTATGATTATCAGGTGACCCTTGTTGTGTATAATGATTTTGGTCATCCTACAGTGTATAATATTAACGCTATTGACGATATTTCAAAATAAAATTCCCCAAAAATATGCAATTTTTTTTTCCTGAAATCACTGTTGTAGTATGATTATCAGGTGACCATTGTTGTGTAGCATGATTTTGGTGAGTAAACAGTGTATAATATTAACGCTATTGACGATTTTTCACAATAAAATTCCCCAAAAATATGCAAAAAGATTCTTTTTTCTGAAATGACTGTTGTAGTATGATTATCAGGTGACCCTTGTTGTGTATCATGATTTTGGTCATCCTACAGTGTATAATATTAACGCTATTGACGATTTTTCACAATAATATTCCCCAAAAATATGAGAAAAGATTTATTTTTTTAATGAAATGACTGTTGTAGTATGATTATCAGGTGACCATTGTTGTGTAGCATGATTTTGGTGAGTATACAGTGTATAATATTAACGCTATTGACGATTTTTCACAATAAAATTCCCCAAAAATATGCAAAAAGTTTTTTTTCTGAAATGACTGTTGTAGTATGATTATCAGGTGACCATTGTTGTGTAGCATGATTTTGGTGAGTAAACAGTGTATAATATTAACGCTATTGACGATATTTCAAAATAAAATTCCCCAAAAATATGCAATCTTTTTTTTCCTGAAATAACTGTTGTAGTATGATTATCAGGTGACCTTTGTTGTGTAGCATGATTTTGGTGAGTATACAGTGTATAATATTAACGCTATTGACGATTTTTGACAATAATATTCCCCAAAAATATGATTTTTATTTTTATTTTTATGAAATGACTGTTGTAGTATGATTATCAGGTGACCATTGTTGTGTAGCATGATTTTGGTGAGTATACAGTGTATAATATTAACGCTATGGACGATATTTCACAATAAAATTCCCCAAAAATATGCAAAAAGATTTATTTTTTTTATGAAATGACTGTTGTAGTATGATTATCAGGTGACCGTTGTTGTGAAGCATGATTTTGGTGAGTATACAGTGTATAATATTAACGCTATTGATGATTTTTCACAATAAAATTCCCCATAAATATGCAAAAAGTTTTTTTCTGAAATGACTGTTGTAGTATGATTATCAGGTGACCCTTGTTGTGTATCATGATTTTGGTCATCCTACAGTGTATAATATTAACGCTATTGACGATATTTCAAAATAAAATTCCCCAAAAATATGCAAAAAGATTTATTTTTTTTCTGAAATGACTGTTGTAGTATGATTATCAGGTGACCCTTGTTGTGTATCATAATTTTGGTCATCCTACAGTGTATAATATTAACGCTATTGACGATATTTCAAAATGAAATTCCCCAAAAATATGCAAACTTTTTTTCCCCCTGAAATCACTGTTGTAGTATGATTATCAGGTGACCATTGTTGTGTAGCATGATTTTGGTGAGTATACAGTGTATAATATTAACGCTATTGACGATTTTTCACAAATAATATTCCCCAAAAATATGCAAAAAGATTTATTTTTTTTATGAAATGACTGTTGTAGTATGATTATCAGGTGACCCTTGTTGTGTATCATAATTTTGGTGAATATACAGTGTATAATATTAACGCTATTGACGATTTTTCACAATAAAATTCCCCAAAAATATGTAAAAAGATTTTTTTTTCTGAAATGACTGTTGTAGTATGATTATCAGGTGACCCTTGTTATGAATCATGATTTTGGTCATCCTACAGTGTATAATATTAACGCTATTGACGATTTTTCACAATAAAATTCCCCAAAAATATGCAATTTTTTTTTCTGAAATGACTGTTGTAGTATGATTATCAGGTGACCATTGTTGTGAAGCATGATTTTGGTGAGTATACAGTGTATAATATTAACGCTATTGACGATATTTCAAAATAAAATTCCCCAAAAATATGCAATTTTTTTTTTCCTGAAATAACTGTTGTAGTATGATTATCAGGTGACCCTTGTTGTGTAGCATGATTTTGGTCATCCTACAGTGTATAATATTAACGCTATTGACGATATTTCAAAATAAAATTCCCAAAAAATATGCAATCTTTTTTTTCCTGAAATAACTGTTGTAGTATGATTATCAGGTGACCTTTGTTGTGTAGCATGATTTTGGTGAGTATACAGTGTATAATATTAACGCTATTGATGATTTTTCACAATGAAATTCCCCATAAATATGCAAAAAGTTTTTTTTGAAATGACTGTTGTAGTATGATTATCAGGTGACCCTTGTTGTGTATCATGATTTTGGTCATCCTACAGTGTATAATATTAACGCTATTGACGATATTTCAAAATAAAATTCCCCAAAAATATGCAATCTTTTTTTTCCTGAAATAACTGTTGTAGTATGATTATCAGGTGACCATTGTTGTGTAGCATGATTTTGGTGAGTATACAGTGTATAATATTAACGCTATTGACGATTTATCACAATAAAATTCCCCAAAAATATGCAAAAAGGTATTTTTTTGAAATGACTGTTGTAGTATGATTATCAGGTGACCCTTGTTATGTATCATGATTTTGGTCATCCTACAGTGTATAATATTAACGCTATTGACGATTTTTCACAATAATATTCCCCCAAAAATATGAGAAAAGATTTATTTTTTTAATGAAATGACTGTTGTAGTATGATTATCAGGTGACCATTGTTGTGTAGCATGATTTTGGTGAGTATGCAGTGTATAATATTAACGCTATTGACGATTTTTCACAATAAAATTCCCCAAAAATATGCAAAAAGTTTTTTTTCTGAAATGACTGTTGTAGTATGATTATCAGGTGACCCTTGTTGTGTATCATGATTTTGGTCATCCTACAGTGTATAATATTAAAGCTATTGACGATAATTCAAAATAAAATTCCCCAAAAATATGCAATCTTTTTTTTCCTGAAATAACTGTTGTAGTATGATTATCAGGTGACCATTGTTGTGTAGCATGATTTTGGTGAGTATGCAGTGTATAATATTAACACTATTGACGATTTTTCACAATAAAATTCCCCAAAAATATGCAAAAAGTTTTTTTTCTGAAATGACTGTTGTAGTATGATTATCAGGTGACCCTTGTTATGTATCATGATTTTGGTCAACCTACAGTGTATAATATTAACGCTATTGACGATTTTTCACAATAATTTTCCCAAAAATATGAAAAAATATTTATTTTTTTAATGAAATGACTGTTGTAGTATGATTATCAGGTGACCATTGTTGTGTAGCATGATTTTGGTGAGTATACAGTGTATAATATTAACGCTATTGATGATTTTTCACAATAAAATTCCCCAAAAATATGCAAAAAGTTTATTTCCTGAAATGACTGTTGTAGTATGATTATCAGGTGACCCTTGTTGTGTATCATGATTTTGGTCATCCTACAGTGTATAATATTAACGCTATTGACGATTTTTCACAATAAAATTCCCCAAAAATATGCAAAACGATTTTTTTTTTTTTATGAAATCACTGTTGTAGTATGATTATCAGGTGACCCTTGTTGTGTATCATGATTTTGGTCATCCTACAGTGTATAATATTAACGCTATTGACGATATTTCAAAATAAAATTCCCCAAAAATATGCAATCTTTTTTTTTTCTGAAATAACTGTTGTAGTATGATTATCAGGTGACCATTGTTGTGTAGCATGATTTTGGTGAGTATACAGTGTATAATATTAACGCTATTGATGATTTTTCACAATAGAATTCCCCAAAAATATGTAAAAAGATTTTTTTTTCTGAAATGACTGTTGTAGTATGATTATCAGGTGACCCTTGTTATGTATCATGATTTTGGTCATCCTACAGTGTATAATATTAACGCTATTGACGATTTTTCACAATAATATTCCCCAAAAATATGAAAAAATATTTATTTTTTTAATGAAATGACTGTTGTAGTATGATTATCAGGTGACCATTGTTGTGTAGCATGATTTTGGTGAGTATACAGTGTATAATATTAACGCTATTGACGATTTTTCACAATAAAATTCCCCAAAAATATGCAATTTTCTTTTTTTCTGAAATAACTGTTGTAGTATGATTATCAGGTGACCCTTGTTGTGTATCATGATTTTGGGTCATCCTACAGTGTATAATATTAACGCTATTGACGATATTTCAAAATAAAATTCCCCAAAAATATGCAATCTTTTTTTTCGTGAAATAACTGTTGTAGTATGATTATCAGGTGACCATTGTTGTGTAGCATGATTTTGGTGAGTATACAGTGTATAATATTAACGCTATTGACGATTTTTCACAATAAAATTCCCCAAAAATATGTAAAAAGATTTTTTTTTCTGAAATGACTGTTGTAGTATGATTATCAGGTGACCCTTGTTGTGTAACATGATTTTGGTCATCCTACAGTGTATAATATTAACGCTATTGACGATTTATCACAATAAAATTCCCCAAAAATATGCAAAAAGGTATTTTTTTGAAATGACTGTTGTAGTATGATTATCAGGTGACCCTTGTTATGTATCATGATTTTGGTCATCCTACAGTGTATAATATTAACGCTATTGACGATTTTTCACAATAATATTCCCCAAAAATATGAGAAAAGATTTATTTTTTTAATGAAATGACTGTTGTAGTATGATTATCAGGTGACCATTGTTGTGTAGCATGATTTTGGTGAGTATGCAGTGTATAATATTAACGCTATTGATGATTTTTCACAATAAAATTCCCCAAAAATATGCAAAAAGTTTTTTTTCTGAAATGACTGTTGTAGTATGATTATCAGGTGACCCTTGTTGTGTATCATGATTTTGGTCATCCTACAGTGTATAATATTAACGCTATTGACGATATTTCAAAATAAAATTCCCCAAAAATATGCAATCTTTTTTTTCCTGAAATAACTGTTGTAGTATGATTATCAGGTGACCATTGTTGTGTAGCATGATTTTGGTGAGTATGCAGTGTATAATATTAACACTTTTGACGATTTTTCACAATAAAATTCCCCAAAAATATGCAAAAAGTTTTTTTTCTGAAATGACTGTTGTAGTATGATTATCAGGTGACCCTTGTTATGTATCATGATTTTGGTCAACCTACAGTGTATAATATTAACGCTATTGACGATTTTTCACAATAATATTCCCCAAAAATATGAAAAAATATTTATTTTTTTAATGAAATGACTGTTGTAGTATGATTATCAGGTGACCATTTTTGTGTAGCATGATTTTGGTGAGTATACAGTGTATAATATTAACGCTATTGATGATTTTTCACAATAAAATTCCCCAAAAATATGCAAAAAGTTTATTTCCTGAAATGACTGTTGTAGTATGATTATCAGGTGACCCTTGTTGTGTATCATGATTTTGGTCATCCTACAGTGTATAATATTAACGCTATTGACGATTTTTCACAATAAAATTCCCCAAAAATATGCAAAAAGATTTTTTTTTTTTTATGAAATCACTGTTGTAGTATGATTATCAGGTGACCCTTGTTGTGTATCATGATTTTGGTCATCCTACAGTGTATAATATTAACGCTATTGACGATATTTCAAAATAAAATTCCCCAAAAATATGCAATCTTTTTTTTTCTGAAATAACTGTTGTAGTATGATTATCAGGTGACCATTGTTGTGTAGCATGATTTTGGTGAGTATACAGTGTATAATATTAACGCTATTGATGATTTTTCACAATAAAATTCCCCAAAAATATGTAAAAAGATTTTTTTTTCTGAAATGACTGTTGTAGTATGATTATCAGGTGACCCTTGTTATGTATCATGATTTTGGTCATCCTACAGTGTATAATATTAACGCTATTGACGATTTTTCACAATAATATTCCCCAAAAATATGAAAAAATATTTATTTTTTTCCTGAAATAACTGTTGTAGTATGATTATCAGGTGACCCTTGTTGTGTAGCATGATTTTGGTGAGTATACAGTGTATAATATTAACGCTATTGACGATTTTTCACAATAAAATTCCCCAAAAATATGCAATTTTCTTTTTTTCTGAAATAACTGTTGTAGTATGATTATCAGGTGACCATTGTTGTGTAGCATGATTTTGGTGAGTATACAGTGTATAATATTAACGCTATTGACGATTTTTCACAATAAAATTCCCCAAAAATATGCAAACTTTTTTTCCCCCTGAAATCACTGTTGTAGTATGATTATCAGGTGACCCTTGTTGTGTATCATGATTTTGGTCATCCTAAAGTGTATAATATTAACGCTATTGATGATTTTTCAAAATAAAATTCCCCAAAAATATTCAAAAAGTTTTTTCTGAAATGACTGTTGTAGTATGATTATCAGGTGACCCTTGTTGTGTAGCATGATTTTGGTGAGTATACAGTGTATAATATTAACGCTATTGATGATTTTTCACAATAAAATTCCCCAAAAATATGCAAAAAGATTTTATTTTTTTTATGAAATGACTGTTGTAGTATGATTATCAGGTGACCCTTGTTGTGTATCATGATTTTGGTCATCCTACAGTGTATAATATTAACGCTATTGACGATTTTTCACAATAAAATTCCCCAAAAATATGCAATTTTTTTTTCCCTTGAAGTAACTGTTGTAGTATGATTATCAGGTGACCATTGTTGTGTACCATGATTTTGGTCATCCTACAGTGTATAATATTAACGCTATTGATGATTTTTCAAAATAAAATTCCCCAAAAATATGCAAAAAGTTTTTTCTGAAATGACTGTTGTAGTATGATTATCAGGTGACCCTTGTTGTGTATTATGATTTTGGTCATCCTACAGTGTATAATATTAACGCTATTGACGATATTTCCAATTCTTTTTTTTTCCTGAAATAACTGTTGTAGTATGATTATCAGGTGACCATTGTTGTGTAGCATGATTTTGGTGAGTATACAGTGTATAATATTAACGCTATTGATGATTTTTCACAATAAAATTCCCCAAAAATACGCAAAAAGATTTTTTTTTTTTTATGAAATGACTGTTGCAGTATGATTATCAGGTGACCCTTGTTTTGTATCATGATTTTGGTCATCCTACAGTGTATAATATTAACGCTATTGACGATTTTTCACAATAAAATTCTACAAAAATATGCAAAAAGGTATTTTTTTCTGAAATGACTGTTGTAGTATGAATATCAGGTGACCCTTGTTGTGTATCATGATTTTGGTCATCCTACAGTGTATAATATTAACGCTATTGACGATTTTTCACAATAAAATTCCCCAAAAATATGCAATTTTTTTTTCTGAAATGACTGTTGTAGTATGATTATCAGGTGACCTTTGTTGTGTAGCATGATTTTGGTGAGTATGCAGTGTATAATATTAACGCTATTGATGATTTTTCACAATAAAATTCCCCAAAAATATGCAAAAAGATTTATTTTTTTTATGAAATAACTGTTGTAGTATGATTATCAGGTGACCCTTGTTGTGTATCATGATTTCTGTCAGTATACAGTGTATAATATTAACGCTAATGACGATTTTTCACAATAAAATTCCCCAAAAATATGCAAACTTTTTTTCCCCCTGAAATCACTGTTGTAGTATGATTATCAGGTGACCATTGTTGTGTAGCATGATTTTGGTGAGTATACAGTGTATAATATTAACGCTATTGACGATTTTTCAGAATAAAATTCCCCAAAAATATGCAATTTTTTTTTCCCTTGAAGTAACTGTTGTAGTATGATTATCAGGTGACCATTGTTGTGTACCATGATTTTGGTCATCCTACAGTGTATAATATTAACGCTATTGATGATTTTTCAAAATAAAATTCCCCAAAAATATGCAAAAAGTTTTTTCTGAAATGACTGTTGTAGTATGATTATCAGGTGACCCTTGTTGTGTATTATGATTTTGGTCATCCTACAGTGTATAATATTAACGCTATTGACGATATTTCCAATTCTTTTTTTTTCCTGAAATAACTGTTGTAGTATGATTATCAGGTGACCATTGTTGTGTAGCATGATTTTGGTGAGTATACAGTGTATAATATTAACGCTATTGATGATTTTTCACAATAAAATTCCCCAAAAATATGCAAAAAGTTTTTTTTCTGAAATGACTGTTGTAGTATGATTATCAGGTGACCCTTGTTGTGTATCATAATTTTGGTGAGTATACAGTGTATAATATTAACGCTATTGACGATTTTTCATAATAAAATTCCCCAAAAATATGCAAACTTTTTTTCCCCCTGTAATCACTGTTGTAGTATGATTATCAGGTGACCATTGTTGTGTAGCATGATTTTGGTGAGAATACAGTGTATAATATTAACGCTATTGACGATTTTTCACAATAAAATTCCCCAAAAATATGCTATTTTTTTTTCCTGAAATAACTGTTGTAGTATGATTATCAGGTGACCATTGTTGTGTAGCATGATTTTGGTGAGTATACAGTGTATAATATTAACGCTATTGACAATTTTTCACATTAAAATTCCCCAAAAATATGCAAACTTTTTTTTCCCCTGAAATCACTGTTGTAGTATGATTATCAGGTGACCATTGTTGTGTAGCATGATTTTGGTGAGTATACAGTGTATAATATTAACGCTATTGACGATTTTTCACAATAAAATTCCCCAAAAATATGCAAAAAGTTTTTTTTCTGAAATGACTGTTGTAGTATGATTATCAGGTGACCCTTGTTGTGTATCATAATTTTGGTGAGTATACAGTGTATAATATTAACGCTATTGACGATTTTTCACAATAAAATTCCCCAAAAATATGCAAAAAGATTTATTTTTTTTATGAAATGACTGTTGTAGTATGATTATCAGGTGACCCTTGTTGTGTATCATGATTTTGGTCATCCTACAGTGTATAATATTAACGCTATTGACGATTTTTCACAATAAAATTCTACAAAAATATGCAAAAAGGTATTTTTTTCTGAAATGACTGTTGTAGTATGAATATCAGGTGACCCTTGTTGTGTATCATGATTTTGGTCATCCTACAGTGTATAATATTAACGCTATTGACGATTTTTCACAATAAAATTCCCCAAAAATATGCAATTTTTTTTTCTGAAATGACTGTTGTAGTATGATTATCAGGTGACCTTTGTTGTGTAGCATGATTTTGGTCATCCTACAGTGTATAATATTAACGTTATTGACGATATTTCACAATAAAATTCTACAAAAATATGCAAAAAGGTATTTTTTTCTGAAATGACTGTTGTAGTATGAATATCAGGTGACCCTTGTTGTGTATCATGATTTTGGTCATCCTACAGTGTATAATATTAACGCTATTGACGATTTTTCACAATAAAATTCCCCAAAAATATGCAATTTTTTTTTCTGAAATGACTGTTGTAGTATGATTATCAGGTGACCTTTGTTGTGTAGCATGATTTTGGTGAGTATGCAGTGTATAATATTAACGCTATTGACGATTTTTCACAATAAAATTCCCCAAAAATATGCAAAAAGTTTTTTTTCTGAAATGACTGTTGTAGTATGATTATCAGGTGACCCTTGTTGTGTATCATAATTTTGGTGAGTATACAGTGTATAATATTAACGCTATTGACGATTTTTCACAATAAAATTCCCCAAAAATATGCAAAAAGATTTATTTTTTTTCTGAAATAACTGTTGTAGTATGATTATCAGGTGACCCTTGTTGTGTATCATGATTTTGGTCAGTATACAGTGTATAATATTAACGCTAATGACGATTTTTCACAATAAAATTCCCCAAAAATATGCAAACTTTTTTTCCCCCTGAAATGACTGTTGTAGTATGATTATCAGGTGACCATTGTTGTGTAGCATGATTTTGGTGAGTATACAGTGTATAATATTAACGCTATTGATGATTTTTCACAATAAAATTCCCCAAAAATATGCAAAAAGTTTTTTTTCTGAAATGACTGTTGTAGTATGATTATCAGGTGACCCTTGTTGTGTATCATAATTTTGGTGAGTATACAGTGTATAATATTAACGCTATTGATGATTTTTCACAATAAAATTCCCCAAAAATATGCAAAAAGTTTTTTTTTCTGAAATGACTGTTGTAGTATGATTATCAGGTCACCTTTGTTGTGTAGCATGATTTTGGTGAGTATGCAGTGTATAATATTAACGCTATTGACGATTTTTCACAATAAAATTCCCCAAAAATATGCAAAAAGTTTTTTTTCTGAAATGACTGTTGTAGTATGATTATCAGGTGACCCTTGTTGTGTATCATAATTTTGGTGAGTATACAGTGTATAATATTAACGCTATTGACGATTTTTCACAATAAAATTCCCCAAAAATATGCAAAAAGATTTATTTTTTTTCTGAAATAACTGTTGTAGTATGATTATCAGGTGACCCTTGTTGTGTATCATGATTTTGGTCAGTATACAGTGTATAATATTAACGCTAATGACGATTTTTCACAATAAAATTCCCCAAAAATATGCAAACTTTTTTTCCCCCTGAAATCACTGTTGTAGTATGATTATCAGGTGACCATTGTTGTGTAGCATGATTTTGGTGAGTATACAGTGTATAATATTAACGCTATTGATGATTTTTCACAATAAAATTCCCCAAAAATATGCAAAAAGTTTTTTTTCTGAAATGACTGTTGTAGTATGATTATCAGGTGACCCTTGTTGTGTATCATAATTTTGGTGAGTATACAGTGTATAATATTAACGCTATTGACGATTTTTCATAATAAAATTCCCCAAAAATATGCAAACTTTTTTTCCCCCTGTAATCACTGTTGTAGTATGATTATCATCTGACCATTGTTGTGTAGCATGATTTTGGTGAGAATACAGTGTATAATATTAACGCTATTGACGATTTTTCACAATAAAATTCCCCAAAAATATGCTATTTTTTTTTCCTGAAATAACTGTTGTAGTATGATTATCAGGTGACCATTGTTGTGTAGCATGATTTTGGTGAGTATACAGTGTATAATACTAACGCTATTGACAATTTTTCACATTAAAATTCCCCAAAAATATGCAAACTTTTTTCCCCCCTGAAATCACTGTTGTAGTATGATTATCAGGTGACCATTGTTGTGTAGCATGATTTTGGTGAGTATACAGTGTATAATATTAACGCTATTGACGATTTTTCACAAATAATATTCCCCAAAAATATGCAAAAAGATTCATTTTTTTTATGAAATGACTGTTGTAGTATGATTATCAGGTGACCATTGTTGTGTAGCATGATTTTGGTGAGTATACAGTGTATAATATTAACGCTATTGACGATTTTTCACAATAAAATTCCCCAAAAATATGCAAACTTTTTTTCCCCCTGAAATCACTGTTGTAGTATGATTATCAGGTGACCATTGTTGTGTAGCATGATTTTGGTGAGTATACAGTGTATAATATTAACGCTATTGATGATTTTTCACAATAAAATTCCCCAAAAATATGCAATTTTTTTTTCTGAAATGACTGTTGTAGTATGATTATCAGGTGACCCTTGTTGTGTAGCATGATTTTGGTGAGTATACAGTGTATAATATTAACGCTATTGACGATTTTTCACAATAAAATTCCCCAAAAATATGCAATTTTTTTTTCTGAAATGACTGTTGTAGTATGATTATCAGGTGACCCTTGTTGTGTATCATAATTTTGGTCATCCTACTGTGTATAATATTAACGCTATTGACGATTTTTCACAATAAAATTCCCCAAAAATATGCAAACTTTTTTTCCCCCTGAAATGACTGTTGTAGTATGATTATCAGGTGACCCTTGTTGTGTATCATGATTTTGGTCATCCTACAGTGTATAATATTAACGCTATTGACGATTTTTCACAATAAAATTCTACAAAAATATGCAAAAGGTATTTTTTTCTGAAATGACTGTTGTAGTATGATTATCAGGTGACCCTTGTTGTGTATCATGATTTTGGTCATCCTACAGTGTATAATATTAACGCTATTGACGATTTTTCACAGTAAAATTCCCCAAAAATATGCAATTTGTTTTTCTGAAATGACTGTTGTAGTATGATTATCAGGTGACCTTTGTTGTGTAGCATGATTTTGGTGAGTATGCAGTGTATAATATTAACGCTATTGATGATTTTTCACAATAAAATTCCCCAAAAATATGCAAAAAGTTTTTTTTCTGAAATGACTGTTGTAGTATGATTATCAGGTGACCCTTGTTGTGTATCATAATTTTGGTGAGTATACAGTGTATAATATTAACGCTATTGACGATTTTTCACAATAAAATTCCCAAACATATGCAAAAAAATGTATTTTTTTTCTGAAATGACTGTTGTAGTATGATTATCAGGTGACCCTTGTTGTGTATCATAATTTTGGTCATCCTACAGTGTATAATATTAACGCTATTGACGATATTTCAAAATGAAATTCCCCAAAAATATGCAAACTTTTTTTTCCCCTGAAATCACTGTTGTAGTATGATTATCAGGTGACCATTGTTGTGTAGCATGATTTTGGTGAGTATACAGTGTATAATATTAACGCTATTGACGATTTTTCACAATAAAATTCCCCAAAAATATGCAAAAAGTTTTTTTTTCTGAAATGACTGTTGTAGTATGATTATCAGGTGACCCTTGTTGTGTATCATAATTTTGGTCATCCTACAGTGTATAATATTAACGCTATTGACGATTTTTCACAATAAAATTCCCCAAAAATATGCAAAAAAAATTTTCCCCTGAAATGACTGTTGTAGTATGATTATCAGGTGACCATTGTTGTGTAGCATGATTTTGGTCATCCTACAGTGTATAATATTAACGCTATTGACAATTTTTCACAATAAAATTCTCCAAAAATATGCAAAAAGGTATTTTTTTCTGAAATGACTGTTGTAGTATGATTATCAGGTGACCCTTGTTGTGTATCATGATTTTGGTCATCCTACAGTGTATAATATTAACGCTATTGACGATTTTTCACAATAAAATTCCCCAAAAATATGCTATTTTTTTTTCCTGAAATAACTGTTGTAGTATGATTATCAGGTGACCATTGTTGTGTAGCATGATTTTGGTGAGAATACAGTATATAATATTAACGCTATTGACAATTTTTCACAATAAAATTCTCCAAAAATATGCAAAAAGGTATTTTTTTCTGAAATGACTGTTGTAGTATGATTATCAGGTGACCCGTGTTGTGTATCATGATTTTGGTCATCCTACAGTGTATAATATTAACGCTATTGACGATTTTTCACAATAAAATTCCCCAAAAATATGCAAAAAGTTTTTTTTCTGAAATGACTGTTGTAGTATGATTATCAGGTGACCCTTGTTGTGTATCATAATTTTGGTGAGTATACAGTGTATAATATTAACGCTATTGACGATATTTCATAATAAAATTCCCCAAAAATATGCAAACTTTTTTTCCCCCTGTAATCACTGTTGTAGTATGATTATCAGGTGACCATTGTTGTGTAGCATGATTTTGGTGAGAATACAGTGTATAATATTAACGCTATTGACGATTTTTCACAATAAAATTCCCCAAAAATATGCTATTTTTTTTTCCTGAAATAACTGTTGTAGTATGATTATCAGGTGACCATTGTTGTGTAGCTTGATTTTGGTGAGTATACAGTGTATAATATTAACGCTATTGACAATTTTTCACAATAAAATTCCCCAAAAATATGCAATTTTTTTTTTCCTGAAATAACTGTTGTAGTATGATTATCAGGTGACCATTGTTGTGTATCATGATTTTGGTCATCCTACAGTGTATAATATTAACGCTATTGACGATTTTTCACAATAAAATTCCCCAAAAATATGCAAAACGTTTTTTTTTCTGAAATGACTGTTGTAGTATGATTATCAGGTGACCCTTGTTGTGTATCATAATTTTGGTCATCCTACAGTGTATAATATTAACGCTATTGACGATTTTTCACAATAAAATTCCCCAAAAATATGCAAACTTTTTTTTCCCCTGAAATGACTGTTGTAGTATGATTATCAGGTGACCATTGTTGTGTAGCATGATTTTGGTCATCCTACAGTGTATAATATTAACGCTATTGACAATTTTTCACAATAAAATTCTCCAAAAATATGCAAAAAGGTATTTTTTTCTGAAATGACTGTTGTAGTATGATTATCAGGTGACCCTTGTTGTGTATCATGATTTTGGTCATCCTACAGTGTATAATATTAACGCTATTGACGATTTTTCACAATAAAATTCCCCAAAAATATGCAAACTTTTTTTCCCCCTGAAATCCCTGTTGTAGTATGATTATCAGGTGACCATTGTTGTGTAGCATGATTTTGGTGAGTATACAGTGTATAATATTAACGCTATTGATGATTTTTCACAATAAAATTCCCCAAAAATATGCAAAAAGTTTTTTTTCTGAAATGACTGTTGTAGTATGATTATCAGGTGACCCTTGTTGTGTATCATAATTTTGGTCATCCTACAGTGTATAATATTAACGCTATTGATGATTTTTCACAATAAAATTCTACAAAAATATGCAAAAGGTATTTTTTTCTGAAATGACTGTTGTAGTATGATTATCAGGTGACCCTTGTTGTGTATCATTATTTTGGTCATCCTACAGTGTATAATATTAACGCTATTGACGATTTTTCACAATAAAATTCCCCAAAAATATGCAATTTTTTTTTCTGAAATGACTATTGTAGTATGATTATCAGGTGACCCTTGTTGTGTAGCATGATTTTGGTGAGTATGCAGTGTATAATATTAACGCTATTGATGATTTTTCACAATAAAATTCCCCAAAAATATGCAAAAAGTTTTTTTTCTGAAATGACTGTTGTAGTATGATTATCAGGTGACCCTTGTTGTGTATCATAATTTTGGTGAGTATACAGTGTATAATATTAACGCTATTGACGATTTTTCACAATAAAATTCCCAAAAATATGCAAAAAGATTTATTTTTTTTCTGAAATGACTGTTGTAGTATGATTATCAGGTGACCCTTGTTGTGTATCATAATTTTGGTCATCCTACAGTGTATAATATTAACGCTATTGACGATATTTCAAAATGAAATTCCCCAAAAATATGCAATTTTTTTTTTCCTGAAATCACTGTTGTAGCATGATTTATCAGGTGACCATTGTTGTGTAGCATGATTTTGGTGAGTATACAGTGTATAATATTAACGCTATTGACGATTTTTCACAATAAAATTCCCCAAAAATATGCAAAAAGTTTTTTTTTCTGAAATGACTGTTGTAGTATGATTATCAGGTGACCCTTGTTGTGTATCATAATTTTGGTCATCCTACAGTGTATAATATTAACGCTATTGACGATTTTTCACAATAAAATTCCCCAAAAATATGCAAACTTTTTTTTCCCCTGAAATGACTGTTGTAGTATGATTATCAGGTGACCATTGTTGTGTAGCATGATTTTGGTCATCCTACAGTGTATAATATTAACGCTATTGACAATTTTTCACAATAAAATTCTCCAAAAATATGCAAAAAGGTATTTTTTTCTGAAATGACTGTTGTAGTATGATTATCAGCTGACCCTTGTTGTGTATCATGATTTTGGTCATCCTACAGTGTATAATATTAACGCTATTGATGATTTTTCACAATAAAATTCCCCAAAAATATGCAAAAAGTTTTTTTTCTGAAATGACTGTTGTAGTATGATTATCAGGTGACCCTTGTTGTGTATCATAATTTTGGTGAGTATACAGTTTATAATATTAACGCTATTGACGATTTTTCACAATAAAATTCCCCAAAAATATGCTATTTTTTTTTCCTGAAATAACTGTTGTAGTATGATTATCAGGTGACCATTGTTGTGTAGCTTGATTTTGGTGAGTATACAGTGTATAATATTAACGCTATTGACGATTTTTCACAATAAAATTCCCCAAAAATATGCAATTTTTTTTTCTGAAATGACTGTTGTAGTATGATTATCAGGTGACCCTTGTTGTGTATCATAATTTTGGTCATCCTACTGTGTATAATATTAACGCTATTGACGATTTTTCACAATAAAATTCCCCAAAAATATGCAAAAAGTTTTTTCTGAAATGACTGTTGTAGTATGATTATCAGGTGACCATTGTTGTGTATCATGATTTTGGTCATCCTACAGTGTATAATATTAACGCTATTGACGATTTTTCACAATAAAATTCCCCTAAAATATGCAAAAAGTTTTTTTTCTGAAATGACTGTTGTAGTATGATTATCAGGTGACCCTTGTTGTGTATCATGATTTTGGTCATCCTACAGTGTATAATATTAACGCTATTGACGATTTTTCACAATAAAATTCCCCTAAAATATGCAAAAAGATTTTTTCTGAAATGACTGTTGTAGTATGATTATCAGGTGACCATTGTTTTGTAGCATGATTTTGGTGAGTATACAGTGTATAATATTAACGCTATTGAAGATTTTTCACAATAAAATTCCCCAAAAATATGCAAAAAGATTTTATTTTTTTTATGAAATGACTGTTGTAGTATGATTATCAGGTGACCATTGTTGTGAAGCATGATTTTGGTCAGTATACAGTGTATAATATTAACGCTATTGACGATTTTTCACAATAAAATTCTCCAAAATATGCAAAAAGGTATTTTTTTCTGAAATGACTGTTGTAGTATGATTATCAGGTGACCCTTGTTGTGTATCATGATTTTGGTCATCCTACAGTGTATAATATTAACGCTATTGACGATTTTTCACAATAAAATTCCCCAAAAATATGAAAACTTTTTTTCCCCCTGAAATCACTGTTGTAGTATGATTATCAGGTGACCATTGTTGTGTAGCATGATTTTGGTGAGTATACAGTGTATAATATTAACGCTATTGATGATTTTTCACAATAAAATTCCCCAAAAATATGCAAAAAGTTTTTTTTCTGAAATGACTGTTGTAGTATGATTATCAGGTGACCCTTGTTGTGTATCATAATTTTGGTGAGTATACAGTGTATAATATTAACGCTATTGACGATATTTCATAATAAAATTCCCCAAAAATATGCAAACTTTTTTTCCCCCTGTAATCACTGTTGTAGTATGATTATCAGGTGACCATTGTTGTGTAGCATGATTTTGGTGAGTATACAGTGTATAATATTAACGCTATTGACGATTTTTCACAATAAAATTCCCCAAAAATATGCAAAAAGTTTTTTTTTCTGAAATGACTGTTGTAGTATGATTATCAGGTGACCCTTGTTGTGTATCATAATTTTGGTCATCCTACAGTGTATAATATTAACGCTATTGACGATTTTTCACAATAAAATTCCCCAAAAATATGCAAACTTTTTTTTCCCCTGAAATGACTGTTGTAGTATGATTATCAGGTGACCATTGTTGTGTAGCATGATTTTGGTCATCCTACAGTGTATAATATTAACGCTATTGACAATTTTTCACAATAAAATTCTCCAAAAATATGCAAAAAGGTATTTTTTTCTGAAATGACTGTTGTAGTATGATTATCAGCTGACCCTTGTTGTGTATCATGATTTTGGTCATCCTACAGTGTATAATATTAACGCTATTGATGATTTTTCACAATAAAATTCCCCAAAAATATGCAAAAAGTTTTTTTTCTGAAATGACTGTTGTAGTATGATTATCAGGTGACCCTTGTTGTGTATCATAATTTTGGTGAGTATACAGTTTATAATATTAACGCTATTGACGATTTTTCACAATAAAATTCCCCAAAAATATGCTATTTTTTTTTTCCTGAAATAACTGTTGTAGTATGATTATCAGGTGACCATTGTTGTGTAGCTTGATTTTGGTGAGTATACAGTGTATAATATTAACGCTATTGACAATTTTTCACAATAAAATTCCCCAAAAATATGCAAACTTTTTTTTCCCCTGAAATCACTGTTGTAGTATGATTATCAGGTGACCATTGTTGTGTAGCATGATTTTGGTGAGTATACAGTGTATAATATTAACGCTATTGACGATTTTTCACAATAAAATTCCCCAAAAATATGCAATTTTTTTTTCTGAAATGACTGTTGTAGTATGATTATCAGGTGACCCTTGTTGTGTATCATAATTTTGGTCATCCTACTGTGTATAATATTAACGCTATTGACGATTTTTCACAATAAAATTCCCCAAAAATATGCAAAAAGTTTTTTCTGAAATGACTGTTGTAGTATGATTATCAGGTGACCATTGTTGTGTATCATGATTTTGGTCATCCTACAGTGTATAATATTAACGCTATTGACGATTTTTCACAATAAAATTCCCCTAAAATATGCAAAAAGTTTTTTTTCTGAAATGACTGTTGTAGTATGATTATCAGGTGACCCTTGTTGTGTATCATGATTTTGGTCATCCTACAGTGTATAATATTAACGCTATTGACGATTTTTCACAATAAAATTCCCCTAAAATATGCAAAAAGATTTTTTCTGAAATGACTGTTGTAGTATGATTATCAGGTGACCATTGTTTTGTAGCATGATTTTGGTGACTATACAGTGTATAATATTAACGCTATTGAAGATTTTTCACAATAAAATTCCCCAAAAATATGCAAAAAGATTTTATTTTTTTTATGAAATGACTGTTGTAGTATGATTATCAGGTGACCATTGTTGTGAAGCATGATTTTGGTCAGTAAACAGTGTATAATATTAACGCTATTGACGATTTTTCACAATAAAATTCTCCAAAATATGCAAAAAGGTATTTTTTTCTGAAATGACTGTTGTAGTATGATTATCAGGTGACCCTTGTTGTGTATCATGATTTTGGTCATCCTACAGTGTATAATATTAACGCTATTGACGATTTTTCACAATAAAATTCCCCAAAAATATGCAAACTTTTTTTCCCCCTGAAATCACTGTTGTAGTATGATTATCAGGTGACCATTGTTGTGTAGCATGATTTTGGTGAGTATACAGTGTATAATATTAACGCTATTGATGATTTTTCACAATAAAATTCCCCAAAAATATGCAAAAAGTTTTTTTTCTGAAATGACTGTTGTAGTATGATTATCAGGTGACCCTTGTTGTGTATCATAATTTTGGTGAGTATACAGTGTATAATATTAACGCTATTGACGATATTTCATAATAAAATTCCCCAAAAATATGCAAACTTTTTTTCCCCCTGTAATCACTGTTGTAGTATGATTATCAGGTGACCATTGTTGTGTAGCATGATTTTGGTGAGAATACAGTGTATAATATTAACGCTATTGACGATTTTTCACAATAAAATTCCCCAAAAATATGCTATTTTTTTTTCCTGAAATAACTGTTGTAGTATGATTATCAGGTGACCATTGTTGTTTAGCTTGATTTTGGTGAGTATACAGTGTATAATATTAACGCTATTGACAATTTTTCACAATAAAATTCCCCAAAAATATGCAAACTTTTTTTTCCCCTGAAATCACTGTTGTAGTATGATTATCAGGTGACCATTGTTGTGTAGCATGATTTTGGTGAGTATACAGTGTATAATATTAACGCTATTGACGATTTTTCATAATAAAATTCCCCAAAAATATGCAAACTTTTTTTCCCCCTGTAATCACTGTTGTAGTATGATTATCAGGTGACCATTGTTGTGTAGCATGATTTTGGTGAGAATACAGTGTATAATATTAACGCTATTGACGATTTTTCACAATAAAATTCCCCAAAAATATGCTATTTTTTTTTCCTGAAATAACTATTGTAGTATGATTATCAGGTGACCATTGTTGTGTAGCATGATTTTGGTGAGTATACAGTGTATAATATTAACGCTATTGACGATTTTTCACAATAAAATTCCCCAAAAATATGCAAACTTTTTTTTCCCCTGAAATCACTGTTGTAGTATGATTATCAGGTGACCATTGTTGTGTAGCATGATTTTGGTGAGTATACAGTGTATAATATTAACGCTATTGACGATTTTTCACAATAAAATTCCCCAAAAATATGCAAAAAGTTTTTTTTCTGAAATGACTGTTGTAGTATGATTATCAGGTGACCCTTGTTGTGTATCATAATTTTGGTCATCCTACTGTGTATAATATTAACGCTATTGACGATTTTTCACAATAAAATTCCCCAAAAATATGCAAAAAGTTTTTTCTGAAATGACTGTTGTAGTATGATTATCAGGTGACCATTGTTGTGTATCATGATTTTGGTCATCCTACGGTGTATAATATTAACGCTATTGACGATTTTTCACAATAAAATTCCCCTAAAATATGCAAAAAGTTTTTTTTCTGAAATGACTGTTGTAGTATGATTATCAGGTGACCCTTGTTGTGTATCATGATTTTGGTCATCCTACAGTGTATAATGTTAACGCTATTGACGATTTTTCCAATTTTTTTTTTTCCTAAAATGACTGTTGTAGTATGATTATCAGGTGACCATTGTTTTGTAGCATGATTTTGGTGAGTATACAGTGTATAATATTAACGCTATTGACGATATTTCCAATTTATTTTTTTCCTGAAATGACTGTTGTAGTATGATTATCAGGTGACCATTGTTTTGTAGCATGATTTTGGTGAGTATACAGTGTATAATATTAACGCTATTGACGATTTTTCACAATAAAATTCCCCAAAAATATGCAAAAAGATTTTATTTTTTTTCTGAAATGACTGTTGTAGTATGATTATCAGGTGACCATTGTTGTGTATCATGATTTTGGTCATCCTACAGTGTATAATATTAACGCTATTGACGATTTTTCACAATAAAATTCCCCTAAAATATGCAAAAAGTTTTTTTTCTGAAATGACTGTTGTAGTATGATTATCAGGTGACCCTTGTTGTGTATCATGATTTTGGTCATCCTACAGTGTATAATATTAACGCTATTGACGATTTTTCACAATAAAATTCCCCTAAAATATGCAAAAAGATTTTTTCTGAAATGACTGTTGTAGTATGATTATCAGGTGACCATTGTTTTGTAGCATGATTTTGGTGAGTATACAGTGTATAATATTAACGCTATTGAAGATTTTTCACAATAAAATTCCCCAAAAATATGCAAAAAGATTTTATTTTTTTTATGAAATGACTGTTGTAGTATGATTATCAGGTGACCATTGTTGTGAAGCATGATTTTGGTCAGTATACAGTGTATAATATTAACGCTATTGACGATTTTTCACAATAAAATTCTCCAAAATATGCAAAAAGGTATTTTTTTCTGAAATGACTGTTGTAGTATGATTATCAGGTGACCCTTGTTGTGTATCATGATTTTGGTCATCCTACAGTGTATAATATTAACGCTATTGACGATTTTTCACAATAAAATTCCCCAAAAATATGCAAACTTTTTTTCCCCCTGAAATCACTGTTGTAGTATGATTATCAGGTGACCATTGTTGTGTAGCATGATTTTGGTGAGTATACAGTGTATAATATTAAAGCTATTGATGATTTTTCACAATAAAATTCCCCAAAAATATGCAAAAAGTTTTTTTTCTGAAATGACTGTTGTAGTATGATTATCAGGTGACCCTTGTTGTGTATCATAATTTTGGTGAGTATACAGTGTATAATATTAACGCTATTGACGATATTTCATAATAAAATTCCCCAAAAATATGCAAACTTTTTTTCCCCCTGTAATCACTGTTGTAGTATGATTATCAGGTGACCATTGTTGTGTAGCATGATTTTGGTGAGAATACAGTGTATAATATTAACGCTATTGACGATTTTTCACAATAAAATTCCCCAAAAATATGCTATTTTTTTTTCCTGAAATAACTGTTGTAGTATGATTATCAGGTGACCATTGTTGTGTAGCTTGATTTTGGTGAGTATACAGTGTATAATATTAACGCTATTGACAATTTTTCACAATAAAATTCCCCAAAAATATGCAAACTTTTTTTTCCCCTGAAATCACTGTTGTAGTATGATTATCAGGTGACCATTGTTGTGTAGCATGATTTTGGTGAGTATACAGTGTATAATATTAACGCTATTGACGATTTTTCATAATAAAATTCCCCAAAAATATGCAAACTTTTTTTCCCCCTGTAATCACTGTTGTAGTATGATTATCAGGTGACCATTGTTGTGTAGCATGATTTTGGTGAGAATACAGTGTATAATATTAACGCTATTGACGATTTTTCACAATAAAATTCCCCAAAAATATGCTATTTTTTTTTCCTGAAATAACTATTGTAGTATGATTATCAGGTGACCATTGTTGTGTAGCATGATTTTGGTGAGTATACAGTGTATAATATTAACGCTATTGACGATTTTTCACAATAAAATTCCCCAAAAATATGCAAAAAGTTTTTTTTCTGAAATGACTGTTGTAGTATGATTATCAGGTGACCCTTGTTGTGTATCATAATTTTGGTGAGTATACAGTTTATAATATTAACGCTATTGACGATTTTTCACAATAAAATTCCCCAAAAATATGCTATTTTTTTTTTCCTGAAATAACTGTTGTAGTATGATTATCAGGTGACCATTGTTGTGTAGCTTGATTTTGGTGAGTATACAGTGTATAATATTAACGCTATTGACAATTTTTCACAATAAAATTCCCCAAAAATATGCAAACTTTTTTTTCCCCTGAAATCACTGTTGTAGTATGATTATCAGGTGACCATTGTTGTGTAGCATGATTTTGGTGAGTATACAGTGTATAATATTAACGCTATTGACGATTTTTCACAATAAAATTCCCCAAAAATATGCAATTTTTTTTTCTGAAATGACTGTTGTAGTATGATTATCAGGTGACCCTTGTTGTGTATCATAATTTTGGTCATCCTACTGTGTATAATATTAACGCTATTGACGATTTTTCACAATAAAATTCCCCAAAAATATGCAAAAAGTTTTTTCTGAAATGACTGTTGTAGTATGATTATCAGGTGACCATTGTTGTGTATCATGATTTTGGTCATCCTACAGTGTATAATATTAACGCTATTGACGATTTTTCACAATAAAATTCCCCTAAAATATGCAAAAAGTTTTTTTTCTGAAATGACTGTTGTAGTATGATTATCAGGTGACCCTTGTTGTGTATCATGATTTTGGTCATCCTACAGTGTATAATATTAACGCTATTGACGATTTTTCACAATAAAATTCCCCTAAAATATGCAAAAAGATTTTTTCTGAAATGACTGTTGTAGTATGATTATCAGGTGACCATTGTTTTGTAGCATGATTTTGGTGACTATACAGTGTATAATATTAACGCTATTGAAGATTTTTCACAATAAAATTCCCCAAAAATATGCAAAAAGATTTTATTTTTTTTATGAAATGACTGTTGTAGTATGATTATCAGGTGACCATTGTTGTGAAGCATGATTTTGGTCAGTAAACAGTGTATAATATTAACGCTATTGACGATTTTTCACAATAAAATTCTCCAAAATATGCAAAAAGGTATTTTTTTCTGAAATGACTGTTGTAGTATGATTATCAGGTGACCCTTGTTGTGTATCATGATTTTGGTCATCCTACAGTGTATAATATTAACGCTATTGACGATTTTTCACAATAAAATTCCCCAAAAATATGCAAACTTTTTTTCCCCCTGAAATCACTGTTGTAGTATGATTATCAGGTGACCATTGTTGTGTAGCATGATTTTGGTGAGTATACAGTGTATAATATTAACGCTATTGATGATTTTTCACAATAAAATTCCCCAAAAATATGCAAAAAGTTTTTTTTCTGAAATGACTGTTGTAGTATGATTATCAGGTGACCCTTGTTGTGTATCATAATTTTGGTGAGTATACAGTGTATAATATTAACGCTATTGACGATATTTCATAATAAAATTCCCCAAAAATATGCAAACTTTTTTTCCCCCTGTAATCACTGTTGTAGTATGATTATCAGGTGACCATTGTTGTGTAGCATGATTTTGGTGAGAATACAGTGTATAATATTAACGCTATTGACGATTTTTCACAATAAAATTCCCCAAAAATATGCTATTTTTTTTTCCTGAAATAACTGTTGTAGTATGATTATCAGGTGACCATTGTTGTTTAGCTTGATTTTGGTGAGTATACAGTGTATAATATTAACGCTATTGACAATTTTTCACAATAAAATTCCCCAAAAATATGCAAACTTTTTTTTCCCCTGAAATCACTGTTGTAGTATGATTATCAGGTGACCATTGTTGTGTAGCATGATTTTGGTGAGTATACAGTGTATAATATTAACGCTATTGACGATTTTTCATAATAAAATTCCCCAAAAATATGCAAACTTTTTTTCCCCCTGTAATCACTGTTGTAGTATGATTATCAGGTGACCATTGTTGTGTAGCATGATTTTGGTGAGAATACAGTGTATAATATTAACGCTATTGACGATTTTTCACAATAAAATTCCCCAAAAATATGCTATTTTTTTTTCCTGAAATAACTATTGTAGTATGATTATCAGGTGACCATTGTTGTGTAGCATGATTTTGGTGAGTATACAGTGTATAATATTAACGCTATTGACGATTTTTCACAATAAAATTCCCCAAAAATATGCAAACTTTTTTTTCCCCTGAAATCACTGTTGTAGTATGATTATCAGGTGACCATTGTTGTGTAGCATGATTTTGGTGAGTATACAGTGTATAATATTAACGCTATTGACGATTTTTCACAATAAAATTCCCCAAAAATATGCAAAAAGTTTTTTTTCTGAAATGACTGTTGTAGTATGATTATCAGGTGACCCTTGTTGTGTATCATAATTTTGGTCATCCTACTGTGTATAATATTAACGCTATTGACGATTTTTCACAATAAAATTCCCCAAAAATATGCAAAAAGTTTTTTCTGAAATGACTGTTGTAGTATGATTATCAGGTGACCATTGTTGTGTATCATGATTTTGGTCATCCTACGGTGTATAATATTAACGCTATTGACGATTTTTCACAATAAAATTCCCCTAAAATATGCAAAAAGTTTTTTTTCTGAAATGACTGTTGTAGTATGATTATCAGGTGACCCTTGTTGTGTATCATGATTTTGGTCATCCTACAGTGTATAATGTTAACGCTATTGACGATTTTTCCAATTTTTTTTTTTCCTAAAATGACTGTTGTAGTATGATTATCAGGTGACCATTGTTTTGTAGCATGATTTTGGTGAGTATACAGTGTATAATATTAACGCTATTGACGATATTTCCAATTTATTTTTTTCCTGAAATGACTGTTGTAGTATGATTATCAGGTGACCATTGTTTTGTAGCATGATTTTGGTGAGTATACAGTGTATAATATTAACGCTATTGACGATTTTTCACAATAAAATTCCCCAAAAATATGCAAAAAGATTTTATTTTTTTTCTGAAATGACTGTTGTAGTATGATTATCAGGTGACCATTGTTGTGTATCATGATTTTGGTCATCCTACAGTGTATAATATTAACGCTATTGACGATTTTTCACAATAAAATTCCCCTAAAATATGCAAAAAGTTTTTTTTCTGAAATGACTGTTGTAGTATGATTATCAGGTGACCCTTGTTGTGTATCATGATTTTGGTCATCCTACAGTGTATAATATTAACGCTATTGACGATTTTTCACAATAAAATTCCCCTAAAATATGCAAAAAGATTTTTTCTGAAATGACTGTTGTAGTATGATTATCAGGTGACCATTGTTTTGTAGCATGATTTTGGTGAGTATACAGTGTATAATATTAACGCTATTGAAGATTTTTCACAATAAAATTCCCCAAAAATATGCAAAAAGATTTTATTTTTTTTATGAAATGACTGTTGTAGTATGATTATCAGGTGACCATTGTTGTGAAGCATGATTTTGGTCAGTATACAGTGTATAATATTAACGCTATTGACGATTTTTCACAATAAAATTCTCCAAAATATGCAAAAAGGTATTTTTTTCTGAAATGACTGTTGTAGTATGATTATCAGGTGACCCTTGTTGTGTATCATGATTTTGGTCATCCTACAGTGTATAATATTAACGCTATTGACGATTTTTCACAATAAAATTCCCCAAAAATATGCAAACTTTTTTTCCCCCTGAAATCACTGTTGTAGTATGATTATCAGGTGACCATTGTTGTGTAGCATGATTTTGGTGAGTATACAGTGTATAATATTAAAGCTATTGATGATTTTTCACAATAAAATTCCCCAAAAATATGCAAAAAGTTTTTTTTCTGAAATGACTGTTGTAGTATGATTATCAGGTGACCCTTGTTGTGTATCATAATTTTGGTGAGTATACAGTGTATAATATTAACGCTATTGACGATATTTCATAATAAAATTCCCCAAAAATATGCAAACTTTTTTTCCCCCTGTAATCACTGTTGTAGTATGATTATCAGGTGACCATTGTTGTGTAGCATGATTTTGGTGAGAATACAGTGTATAATATTAACGCTATTGACGATTTTTCACAATAAAATTCCCCAAAAATATGCTATTTTTTTTTCCTGAAATAACTGTTGTAGTATGATTATCAGGTGACCATTGTTGTGTAGCTTGATTTTGGTGAGTATACAGTGTATAATATTAACGCTATTGACAATTTTTCACAATAAAATTCCCCAAAAATATGCAAACTTTTTTTTCCCCTGAAATCACTGTTGTAGTATGATTATCAGGTGACCATTGTTGTGTAGCATGATTTTGGTGAGTATACAGTGTATAATATTAACGCTATTGACGATTTTTCATAATAAAATTCCCCAAAAATATGCAAACTTTTTTTCCCCCTGTAATCACTGTTGTAGTATGATTATCAGGTGACCATTGTTGTGTAGCATGATTTTGGTGAGAATACAGTGTATAATATTAACGCTATTGACGATTTTTCACAATAAAATTCCCCAAAAATATGCTATTTTTTTTTCCTGAAATAACTATTGTAGTATGATTATCAGGTGACCATTGTTGTGTAGCATGATTTTGGTGAGTATACAGTGTATAATATTAACGCTATTGACGATTTTTCACAATAAAATTCCCCAAAAATATGCAAACTTTTTTTTCCCCTGAAATCACTGTTGTAGTATGATTATCAGGTGACCATTGTTGTGTAGCATGATTTTGGTGAGTATACAGTGTATAATATTAACGCTATTGACGATTTTTCACAATAAAATTCCCCAAAAATATGCAAAAAGTTTTTTTTCTGAAATGACTGTTGTAGTATGATTATCAGGTGACCCTTGTTGTGTATCATAATTTTGGTCATCCTACTGTGTATAATATTAACGCTATTGACGATTTTTCACAATAAAATTCCCCAAAAATATGCAAAAAGTTTTTTCTGAAATGACTGTTGTAGTATGATTATCAGGTGACCATTGTTGTGTATCATGATTTTGGTCATCCTACGGTGTATAATATTAACGCTATTGACGATTTTTCACAATAAAATTCCCCTAAAATATGCAAAAAGTTTTTTTTCTGAAATGACTGTTGTAGTATGATTATCAGGTGACCCTTGTTGTGTATCATGATTTTGGTCATCCTACAGTGTATAATGTTAACGCTATTGACGATTTTTCCAATTTTTTTTTTTCCTAAAATGACTGTTGTAGTATGATTATCAGGTGACCATTGTTTTGTAGCATGATTTTGGTGAGTTTACAGTGTATAATATTAACGCTATTGACGATATTTCCAATTTTTTTTTTTTCCTGAAATGACTGTTGTAGTATGATTATCAGGTGACCATTGTTTTGTAGCATGATTTTGGTGAGTATACAGTGTATAATATTAACGCTATTGACGATTTTTCACAATAAAATTCCCCAAAAATATGCAAAAAGATTTTATTTTTTTTATGAAATGACTGTTGTAGTATGATTATCAGGTGACCATTGTTGTGAAGCATGATTTTGGTCAGTATACAGTATATAATATTAACGCTATTGACGATTTTTCACAATAAAATTCTCCAAAATATGCAAAAAGGTATTTTTTTCTGAAATGACTGTTCTAGTATGATTATCAGGTGACCCTTGTTGTGTATCATGATTTTGGTCATCCTACAGTGTATAATATTAACGCTATTGACGATTTTTCACAATAAAATTCCCAAAAATATGCAAAAAGATTTATTTTTTTTTCT
Organism: Scomber scombrus; assembly: GCF_963691925.1. NCBI lineage: Eukaryota > Metazoa > Chordata > Actinopteri > Scombriformes > Scombridae > Scomber > Scomber scombrus. Next base: position 21,470,602 of record NC_084981.1, on the reverse strand, counting down.
GAAATGACTGTTGTAGTATGATTATCAGGTGACCCTTGTTGTGTATCATAATTTTGGTCATCCTACAGTGTATAATATTAACGCTATTGACGATATTTCAAAATGAAATTCCCCAAAAATATGCAATTTTTTTTTTCCTGAAATAACTGTTGTAGTATGATTATCAGGTGACCATTGTTGTGTAGCATGATTTTGGTGAGTATACAGTGTATAATATTAACGCTATTGACGATTTTTCACAATAAAATTCCCCAAAAATATGCAAAACGTTTTTTTTTCTGAAATGACTGTTGTAGTATGATTATCAGGTGACCATTGTTGTGTATCATAATTTTGGTCATCCTACAGTGTATAATATTAACGCTATTGACGATTTTTCACAATAAAATTCCCCAAAAATATGCAAACTTTTTTTTCCCCTGAAATGACTGTTGTAGTATGATTATCAGGTGACCCTTGTTGTGTATCATAATTTTGGTGAGTATACAGTGTATAATATTAACGCTATTGACGATATTTCATAATAAAATTCCCCAAAAATATTCAAACTTTTTTTCCCCCTGTAATCACTGTTGTAGTATGATTATCAGGTGACCATTGTTGTGTAGCATGATTTTGGTGAGAATACAGTGTATAATATTAACGCTATTGACGATTTTTCACAATAAAATTCCCCAAAAATATGCTATTTTTTTTCCTGAAATAACTGTTGTAGTATGATTATCAGGTGACCATTGTTGTGTAGCTTGATTTTGGTGAGTATACAGTGTATAATATTAACGCTATTGACAATTTTTCACAATAAAATTCCCCAAAAATATGCAACTTTTTTTTCCCCTGAAATCACTGTTGTAGTATGATTATCAGGTGACCATTGTTGTGTAGCATGATTTTGGTGAGTATACAGTGTATAATATTAACGCTATTGACGATTTTTCACAATAAAATTCCCCAAAAATATGCAATTTTTTTTTCTGAAATGACTGTTGTAGTATGATTATCAGGTGACCCTTGTTGTGTATCATAATTTTGGTCATCCTACTGTGTATAATATTAACGCTATTGACGATTTTTCACAATAAAATTCCCCAAAAATATGCAAAAAGTTTTTTCTGAAATGACTGATGTAGTATGATTATCAGGTGACCCTTGTTGTGTATCATGATTTTGGTCATCCTACAGTGTATAATGTTAACGCTATTGACGATATTTCCAATTTTTTTTTTTCCTGAAATGACTGTTGTAGTATGATTATCAGGTGACCCTTGTTGTGTATCATAATTTTGGTCATCCTACAGTGTATAATATTAACGCTATTGACGATATTTCAAAATGAAATTCCCCAAAAATATGCAAACTTTTTTTTCCCCTGAAATCACTGTTGTAGTATGATTATCAGGTGACCATTGTTGTGTAGCATGATTTTGGTGAGTATACAGTGTATAATATTAACGCTATTGACGATTTTTCACAAATAATATTCCCCAAAAATATGCAAAAAGATTTATTTTTTTTATGAAATGACTGTTGTAGTATGATTATCAGGTGACCATTGTTGTGTAGCATGATTTTGGTGAGTATACAGTGTATAATATTAACGCTATTGACGATTTTTCACAATAAAATTCCCCAAAAATATGCAAAAAGTTTTTTTTCTGAAATGACTGTTGTAGTATGATTATCAGGTGACCCTTGTTGTGTATCATAATTTTGGTGAGTATACAGTGTATAATATTAACGCTATTGACGATATTTCATAATAAAATTCCCCAAAAATATGCAAACTTTTTTTCCCCCTGTAATCACTGTTGTAGTATGATTATCAGGTGACCATTGTTGTCTAGCATGATTTTGGTGAGAATACAGTGTATAATATTAACGCTATTGACGATTTTTCACAATAAAATTCCCCAAAAATATGCAATTTTTTTTTCTGAAATGACTGTTGTAGTATGATTATCAGGTGACCCTTGTTGTGTATCATAATTTTGGTCATCCTACTGTGTATAATATTAACGCTATTGACGATTTTTCACAATAAAATTCCCCAAAAATATGCAAAAAGTTTTTTCTGAAATGACTGTTGTAGTATGATTATCAGGTGACCATTGTTGTGTATCATGATTTTGGTCATCCTACAGTGTATAATATTAACGCTATTGATGATTTTTCACAATAAAATTCCCCAAAAATATGCAAAAAGTTTTTTTTCTGAAATGACTGTTGTAGTATGATTATCAGGTGACCCTTGTTGTGTATCATAATTTTGGTGAGTATACAGTGTATAATATTAACGCTATTGACGATATTTCATAATAAAATTCCCCAAAAATATGCAAACTTTTTTTACCCCTGTAATCACTGTTGTAGTATGATTATCAGGTGACCATTGTTGTGTAGCATGATTTTGGTGAGAATACAGTGTATAATATTAACGCTATTGACGATTTTTCACAATAAAATTCCCCAAAAATATGCTAAAAGATTTTATTTTTTTTATGAAATGACTGTTGTAGTATGATTATCAGGTGACCATTGTTGTGAAGCATGATTTTGGTCAGTATACAGTGTATAATATTAACGCTATTGACGATTTTTCACAATAAAATTCTCCAAAATATGCAAAAAGGTATTTTTTTCTGAAATGACTGTTGTAGTATGATTATCAGGTGACCCTTGTTGTGTATCATGATTTTGGTCATCCTACAGTGTATAATATTAACGCTATTGACGATTTTTCACAATAAAATTCCCCAAAAATATGCAAACTTTTTTTCCCCCTGAAATCACTGTTGTAGTATGATTATCAGGTGACCATTGTTGTGTAGCATGATTTTGGTGATTATACAGTGTATAATATTAACGCTATTGATGATTTTTCACAATAAAATTCCCCAAAAATATGCAAAAAGTTTTTTTTCTGAAATGACTGTTGTAGTATGATTATCAGGTGACCCTTGTTGTGTATCATAATTTTGGTGAGTATACAGTGTATAATATTAACGCTATTGACGATATTTCATAATAAAATTCCCCAAAAATATGCAAACTTTTTTTACCCCTGTAATCACTGTTGTAGTATGATTATCAGGTGACCATTGTTGTGTAGCATGATTTTGGTGAGAATACAGTGTATAATATTAACGCTATTGATGATTTTTCACAATAAAATTCCCCAAAAATATGCAAAAAGATTTTTTTTCCTGAAATAACTGTTGTAGTATGATTATCAGGTGACCATTGTTGTGTAGCTTGATTTTGGTGAGTATACAGTGTATAATATTAACGCTATTGACAATTTTTCACAATAAAATTCCCCAAAAATATGCAAACTTTTTTTCCCCCTGAAATCACTGTTGTAGTATGATTATCAGGTGACCATTGTTGTGTAGCATGATTTTGGTGAGTATACAGTGTATAATATTAACGCTATTGACGATTTTTCACAATAAAATTCCCCAAAAATATGCAAAAAGTTTTTTTCCTGAAATGACTGTTGTAGTATGATTATCAGGTGACCCTTGTTGTGTATCATAATTTTGGTCATCCTACTGTGTATAATATTAACGCTATTGACGATTTTTCACAATAAAATTCCCCAAAAATATGCAAAAAGTTTTTTCTGAAATGACTGTTGTAGTATGATTATCAGGTGACCATTGTTGTGTATCATGATTTTGGTCATCCTACAGTGTATAATATTAACGCTATTGACGATTTTTCACAATAAAATTCCCTAAAATATGCAAAAAGTTTTTTTTCTGAAATGACTGTTGTAGTATGATTATCAGGTGACCCTTGTTGTGTATCATGATTTTGGTCATCCTACAGTGTATAGTATTAACGCTATTGACGATTTTTCACAATAAAATTCCCCTAAAATATGCAAAAAGATTTTTTCTGAAATGACTGTTGGAGTATGATTATCAGGTGACCCTTGTTGTGTATTATGATTTTGGTCATCCTACAGTGTATAATATTAACGCTATTGACGATATTTCCATTTTTTTTTTTCCTGAAATGACTGTTGTAGTATGATTATCAGGTGACCATTGTTTTGTAGCATGATTTTGGTGAGTATACAGTGTATAATATTAACGCTATTGACTATTTTTCACAATAAAATTCCCCAAAAATATGCAAAAAGATTTTATTTTTTTTATGAAATGACTGTTGTAGTATGATTATCAGGTGACCATTGTTGTGAAGCATGATTTTGGTCAGTATACAGTGTATAATATTAACGCTATTGACGATTTTTCACAATAAAATTCTCCAAAATATGCAAAAAGGTATTTTTTTCTGAAATGACTGTTGTAGTATGATTATCAGGTGACCCTTGTTGTGTATCATGATTTTGGTCATCCTACAGTGTATAATATTAACGCTATTGACGATATTTCAAATAAAATTCCCCAAAAATATAAAAAAAGTTTTTTTCTGAAATGACTGTTGTAGTATGATTATCAGGTGACCCTTGTTGTATATCATGATTTTGCTGAGTATACAGTGTATAATATTAACGCTATTGACGATTTTTCACAATAAAATTCACCAAAAATATGCAAACTTTTTTTCCCCCTGAAATCACTGTTGTAGTATGATTATCAGGTGACCATTGTTGTGTAGCATGATTTTGGTGAGTATACAGTGTATAATATTAACGCTATTGATGATTTCACAATAAAATTCCCCTAAAATATGCAAAAAGTATTTTATTTTAACTACTTTATTTTAAGTATAGTAACGCTATTGACGATTTTTCACAATAAAATTCCCCTAAAATATGCAAAAAGTTTTTTTTCTGAAATGACTGTTGTAGTATGATTATCAGGTGACCCTTGTTGTGTATCATGATTTTGGTCATCCTACAGTGTATAATATTAACGCTATTGACGATTTTTCACAATAAAATTCCCCTAAAATATGCAAAAAGTTTTTTTTTCTGAAATGACTGTTGTAGTATGATTATCAGGTGACCTTTGTTGTGTAGCATGATTTTGGTGAGTATGCAGTGTATAATATTAACGCTATTGACGATTTTTCACAATAAAATTCCCCAAAAATATGCAAAAAGTTTTTTTTTCTGAAATGACTGTTGTAGTATGATTATCAGGTGACCATTGTTGTGTATCATAATTTTGGTGAGTATACAGTGTATAATATTAACGCTATTGACAATTTTTCACAATAAAATTCTCCAAAAATCTGCAAAAAAGTATTTTTTTCTGAAATGACTGTTGTAGTATGATTATCAGGTGACCCTTGTTGTGTATCATGATTTTGGTCATCCTACAGTGTATAATATTAACGCTATTGACGATTTTTCACAATAAAATTCCCCAAAAATATGCAATTTTTGTTTCTGAAATGACTGTTGTAGTATGATTATCAGGTGACCATTGTTGTGTAGCATGATTTTGGATAGTATGCAGTGTATAATATTAACGCTATTGACGATTTTTCACATTAAAATTCCCCAAAAATATGCAAAAAGTTTTTTTTCTGAAATGACTGTTGTAGTATGATTATCAGATGACCCTTGTTGTGTATCATAATTTTGGTGAGTATACAGTGTATAATATTAACGCTATTGACGATTTTTCACAATAAAATTCCCCAAAAATATGCAAAAAGATTTATTTTTTTTATGAAATGACTGTTGTAGTATGATTATCAGGTGACCCTTGTTGTGTATCATGATTTTGGTCATCCTACAGTGTATAATATTAACGCTATTGACGATTTTTCACAATAAAATTCCCCAAAAATATGCAAACTTTTTTTTCCCCTGAAATGACTGTTGTAGTATGATTATCAGGTGACCATTGTTGTGTAGCATGATTTTGGTCATCCTACAGTGTATAATATTAACGCTATTGACAATTTTTCACAATAAAATTCTCCAAAAATCTGCAAAAAAGTATTTTTTTCTGAAATGACTGTTGTAGTATGATTATCAGGTGACCCTTGTTGTGTATCATGATTTTGGTCATCCTACAGTGTATAATATTAACGCTATTGACGATTTTTCACAATAAAATTCCCCAAAAATATGCAATTTTTGTTTCTGAAATGACTGTTGTAGTATGATTATCAGGTGACCATTGTTGTGTAGCATGATTTTGGATAGTATGCAGTGTATAATATTAACGCTATTGACGATTTTTCACATTAAAATTCCCCAAAAATATGCAAAAAGTTTTTTTTCTGAAATGACTGTTGTAGTATGATTATCAGGTGACCCTTGTTGTGTATCATAATTTTGGTGAGTATACAGTGTATAATATTAACGCTATTGACGATTTTTCACAATAAAATTCCCCAAAAATATGCAAAAAGATTTATTTTTTTTATGAAATGACTGTTGTAGTATGATTATCAGGTGACCCTTGTTGTGTATCATGATTTTGGTCATCCTACAGTGTATAATATTAACGCTATTGACGATTTTTCACAATAAAATTCCCCAAAAATAAGCAATTTTTTTTAATGAAATGACTGTTGTAGTATGATTATCAGGTGACCATTGTTGTGAAGCATGATTTTGGTCATCCTACAGTGTATAATATTAAGGCTATTGACGATTTTTCACAATAAAATTCTCCAAAAATATGCAAAAAGTTTTTTTTTCTGAAATGACTGTTGTAGTATGATTATCAGGTGACCCTTGTTTTGTATCATGATTTTGGTCATCCTACAGTGTATAATATTAACGCTATTGACGATTTTTCACAATAAAATTCCCCAGAAATATGCAATTTTTTTTTCTGAAATGACTGTTGTAGTATGATTATCAGGTGACCTTTGTTGTGTAGCATGATTTTGGTGAGTATGCAGTGTATAATATTAACGCTATTGACGATTTTTCACAATAAAATTCCCCAAAAATATGCAAAAAGATTTATTTTTTTTCTGAAATGACTGTTGTAGTATGATTATCAGGTGACCCTTGTTGTGTATCATAATTTTGGTGAGTATACAGTGTATAATATTAACGCTATTGACGATTTTTCACAATAAAATTCCCCAAAAATATGCAAAAAGATTTATTTTTTTTCTGAAATGACTGTTGTAGTATGATTATCAGGTGACCCTTGTTGTGTATCATAATTTTGGTCATCCTACAGTGTATAATATTAACGCTATTGACGATATTTCAAAATGAAATTCCCCAAAAATATGCAAACTTTTTTTCCCCCTGAAATCACTGTTGTAGTATGATTATCAGGTGACCATTGTTGTGTAGCATGATTTTGGTGAGTATACAGTGTATAATATTAACGCTATTGACGATTTTTCACAAATAATATTCCCCAAAAATATGCAAAAAGATTTATTTTTTTTATGAAATGACTGTTGTAGTATGATTATCAGGTGACCCTTGTTGTGTATCATAATTTTGGTGAATATACAGTGTATAATATTAACGCTATTGACGATTTTTCACAATAAAATTCCCCAAAAATATGCAAAAAGATTTATTTTTTTTATGAAATGACTGTTGTAGTATGATTATCAGGTGACCCTTGTTGTGTATCATGATTTTGGTCATCCTACAGTGTAAAATATTAACGCTATTGACGATTTTTCACAATAAAATTCCCCAAAAATATGCAATTTTTTTTAATGAAATGACTGTTGTAGTATGATTATCAGGTGACCATTGTTGTGTATCATGATTTTGGTCATCCTACAGTGTATAATATTAACGCTATTGACGATTTTTCACAATAAAATTCCCCAAAAATATGCAAAAAGTTTTTTTTCTGAAATGACTGTTGTAGTATGATTATCAGGTGACCCTTGTTGTGTATCATAATTTTGGTGAGTATACAGTGTATAATATTAACGCTATTGACGATTTTTCACAATAAAATTCCCCAAAAATATGCAAAAAGATTTATTTTTTTTCTGAAATGACTGTTGTAGTATGATTATCAGGTGACCCTTGTTGTGTATCATAATTTTGGTCATCCTACAGTGTATAATATTAACGCTATTGACGATATTTCAAAATGAAATTCCCCAAAAATATGCAAACTTTTTTTTCCCCTGAAATCACTGTTGTAGTATGATTATCAGGTGACCATTGTTGTGTAGCATGATTTTGGTGAGTATACAGTGTATAATATTAACGCTATTGACGATTTTTCACAAATAATATTCCCCAAAAATATGCAAAAAGATTTATTTTTTTTATGAAATGACTGTTGTAGTATGATTATCAGGTGACCATTGTTGTGTAGCATGATTTTGGTGAGTATACAGTGTATAATATTAACGCTATTGACGATTTTTCACAAATAAAATTCCCCAAAAATATGCAAAAAGATTTTTTTTTTTTCTGAAATGACTGTTGTAGTATGATTATCAGGTGACCCTTGTTGTGTATCATAATTTTGGTCATCCTACAGTGTATAATATTAACGCTATTGACGATATTTCAAAATGAAATTCCCCAAAAATATGCAATTGTTTTTTTTCCTGAAATAACTGTTGTAGTATGATTATCAGGTGACCATTGTTGTGTAGCATGATTTTGGTGAGTATACAGTGTATAATATTAACGCTATTGACGATTTTTCACAATAAAATTCCCCAAAAATATGCAAAAAGTTTTTTTTTCTGAAATGACTGTTGTAGTATGATTATCAGGTGACCCTTGTTGTGTATCATAATTTTGGTCATCCTACGGTGTATAATATTAACGCTATTGACGATTTTTCACAATAAAATTCCCCAAAAACATGCAAACTTTTTTTCCCCCTGAAATCACTGTTGCAGTATGATTATCAGGTGACCATTGTTCTGTATCATGATTTTGGTCATCCTACAGTGTATAATATTAACGCTATTGACGATTTTTCACAATAAAATTCCCCAAAAATATGCAAACTTTTTTTTCCCCTGAAATGACTGTTGTAGTATGATTATCAGGTGACCATTGTTGTGTATCATTATTTTGGTCATCCTACAGTGTATAATATTAACGCTATTGACAATTTTTCACAATAAAATTCTCCAAAAATATGCAAAAAGGTATTTTTTTCTGAAATGACTGTTGTAGTATGATTATCAGGTGACCCTTGTTGTGTATCATGATTTTGGTCATCCTACAGTGTATAATATTAACGCTATTGACGATTTTTCACAATAAAATTCCCCAAAAATATGCAATTTTTGTTTCTGAAATGACTGTTGTAGTATGATTATCAGGTGACCATTGTTGTGTAGCATGATTTTGGATAGTATGCAGTGTATAATATTAACGCTATTGACGATTTTTCACAATAAAATTCCCCAAATATATGCAAAAAGTTTTTTTTCTGAAATGACTGTTGTAGTATGATTATCAGGTGACCCTTGTTGTGTATCATAATTTTGGTGAGTATACAGTGTATAATAGTAACGCTATTCATGATTTTTCACAATAAAATTCCCCAAAAATATGCAAAAAGTTTTTTTTCTGAAATGACTGTTGTAGTATGATTATCAGGTGACCCTTGTTGTGTATCATAATTTTGGTGAGTATACAGTGTATAATATTAAAGCTATTGACGATATTTCATAATAAAATTCCCCAAAAATATGCAAACTTTTTTTCCCCCTGTAATCACTGTTGTAGTATGATTATCAGGTGACCATTGTTGTGTAGCATGATTTTGGTGAGAATACAGTGTATAATATTAACGCTATTGACGATTTTTCACAATAAAATTCCCCAAAAATATGCTATTTTTTTTTCCTGAAATAACTGTTGTAGTATGATTATCAGGTGACCATTGTTGTGTAGCATGATTGTGGTGAGTATACAGTGTATAATATTAACGCTATTGACAATTTTTCACAATAAAATTCCCCAAAAATATAAGCAAACTTTTTTTCCCCCTATAATCACTGTTGTAGTATGATTATCAGGTGACCATTGTTGTGTAGCATGATTTTGGTGAGTATACAGTGTATAATATTAACGCTATTGACGATTTTTCACAATAAAATTCCCCAAAAATATGCAATTTTTTTTTCTGAAATGACTGTTGTAGTATGATTATCAGGTGACCCTTGTTGTGTATCATGATTTTGGTCATCCTACAGTGTATAATATTAACGCTATTGACGATTTTTCACAATAAAATTCCCCAAAAATATGCAATTTTTGTTTCTGAAATGACTGTTGTAGTATGATTATCAGGTGACCATTGTTGTGTAGCATGATTTTGGATAGTATGCAGTGTATAATATTAACGCTATTGACGATTTTTCACAATAAAATTCCCCAAATATATGCAAAAAGTTTTTTTTCTGAAATGACTGTTGTAGTATGATTATCAGGTGACCCTTGTTGTGTATCATAATTTTGGTCATCCTACAGTGTATAATATTAACGCTATTGACGATTTTTCACAATAAAATTCCCCAAAAATATGCAAAAATTTTTTTTTCTGAAATGACTGTTGTAGTATGATTATCAGGTGACCCTTGTTGTATAGCATGATTTTGGTCATCCTACGGTGTATAATATTAATGCTATTGACGATTTTTCACAATAAAATTCTACAAAAATATGCAAAAAGTTTTTTTTCTGAAATGACTGTTGTAGTATGATTATCAGGTGACCATTGTTGTGTATCATGATTTTGGTCATCCTACGGTGTATAATATTAACGCTATTGACGATTTTTCACAATAAAATTCCCCTAAAATATGCAAAAAGTTTTTTTTCTGAAATGACTGTTGTAGTATGATTATCAGGTGACCCTTGTTGTGTATCATGATTTTGGTCATCCTACAGTGTATAATATTAACGCTATTGACGATTTTTCACAATAAAATTCCCCTAAAATATGCAAAAAGTTTTTTTTCTGAAATGACTGTTGTAGTATGATTATCAGGTGACCCTTGTTGTGTATCATGATTTTGGTCATCCTACAGTGTATAATATTAACGCTATTGACGATATTTCAAATTAAATTCCCCAAAAATATGCAAAACGTTTTTTTTCTGAAATGACTGTTGTAGTATGATTATCAGGTGACCCTTGTTGTGTATCATGATTTTGCTGAGTATACAGTTTATAATATTAACGCTATTGACGATTTTTCACAATAATATTCCCCAAAAATATGCAAAAAGATTTATTTTTTTTTCTGAAATGACTGTTGTAGTATGATTATCAGTTGACCATTGTTGTGTAGCATGATTTTGGTGAGTATACAGTGTATAATATTAACGCTATTGAAAATTTTTCACAATAAAATTCCCCAAAAATATGCAAAAAGTTTTTTTCTGAAATGACTGTTGTAGTATGATTATCAGGTGACCCTTGTTCTGTATCATGATTTTGGTCATCCTACAGTGTATAATATTAACGCTATTGACGATATTTCAAATAAAATTCCCCAAAAATATGCAAAAAGTTTTTTTTCTGAAATGACTGTTGTAGTATGATTATCAGGTGACCCTTGTTGTGTATCATGATTTTGCTGAGTATACAGTGTATAATATTAACGCTATTGACGATTTTTCACAATAATATTCCCCAAAAATATGAAAAAGATTTTTTTTTTTTTTCTGAAATGTCTGTTGTAGTATGATTATCAGGTGACCCTTGTTGTGTAGCATGATTTTGGTGAGTATACAGTGTATAATATTAACGCTATTGACGATTTTTCACAATAAAATTCCCCAAAAATATGCAAAAAGTTTTTTTATGAAATGACTGTTGTAGTGTGATTATCAGGTGACCGTTGATGTGTGGAGTGAATTTGGTGAGACTACAGTGAATAAAATGAGATATTGAATATTTTTTGCTTTGGTACTGCAATTTGTAAACGGTCCCTAAGCGCTCGCCTCTCCGCCCGCAACGCATAGAGAGCAATATATTTCCTGCAGCCTGGAGGACGACTCGTTTTGGCGAAAATGAGTTTGTAGTCAATAGTCTACCTTACTATGATAGGAAAGAGACATTTTTTATGTTATAACAATGTTTCGTTTGTGAGATATTGATCGCTGAAGTTCGAATCTGCCAATCTCTTTCTAACTTTACCTAAATTGCTGAAATTAAATGTCTGATCAGTCTCTGATCCATCCTGCTCAGACTCTCTGCGCGGGGCAGCTCTCCCGCATCACTCTCTGAAAAATTATTCCATAATTTAATGTGGGCCCAGTTCTGGGCACCCCCCTATCCTGGGCCCGGGACAACAGACCCGTTTGTCCCCCGCTATCGGCGGGCGTGACCAGCAGAAACCTTGGCAAAAATGGGGATGTGTGTTTCAGTTTGTGTGAGCTTGTGTGAAACCCTGCTACTTTCCCCTGCAATTAGCTGGAGTGTGTGCATGTGTTTGTGTGTGCACAAGTGCGTGAAAGTAATTCGGAGAGTGTTGGAGATGCTGTTAACACTCATCTGTTGCCATAACAACTGCAGCAACCCCAGTAGAGAGTTGGCTCACTGACTGATTAGAGGACTGTCTAGCTGGTAAGCAACTTCTGGACTGACTGATCAGCAAGCAAGGTCACAGATTTACTGACTGTCTGATTGACAGCTACTGACTGCCAGTGGATGACTGGCTGTCATCTGACTGGCTGTGACCGATGATGTGTTTTTCTGCAACCCTAAGAGCAGCTCATGGTTATCTTTACTTGTTAAGAGTTGCTAGAGCTGGAAGAGGAGGCTTGACAGAGAGCAAACACACAACAGTTTTTCTCACTTACTATAAGCTCCAGTTGAAAAGGCCCTGATGCTTCAGTTGTGTTTGAGAAGTGAATTGATTAGTTGTTTGGTCTATAAAATGTCATAAAAAATGTTGACTGTCTACTTTGGTTAAAAAAAAACTAATCTGGTTATAAAATTAATCTTATTTTTAAATGTGCACTTTATTCATATTGATTTGTAAGTGCTGCCACAAAGAAAACTTTGTGAGGTTATCCTGACACCTGGTGGTGAGGATTTCAAAGTGCATATTATGTAAAGTCTCACTCCACTCAAAAATGTGTAAGGCTTATTGTCACCTCATTTTGATATTTGAGCTGCACTGTGGAAATTGGAAAGTTTCTTTGTGCTCACCTTCAATCTGAGATTAAGGCGAGAGAATATCCCAAAAAATACACAAAAACTCACAAACCATAGGTCGTATAGCTGGAATGTATCACTGTGGAGGAGACCTTTTTGCACATGTGTAGTTTATTTTTGTTGGATTATACACCAATTAAAACATACTCATGAATATTATGCTCCATATCTGCCAAATCGTTTCTGTTAGATGCCAGAAAACACAACATCTGTTTTAAAGTCCTTACACTGGTTTCCCATCAGTTCCTGTATTGAATTTAAGAATTATTTTCCTTGTTTCTGAGTCTCTTTATGTTCTCGCATCAGTACAGTCCCTCATGTCCTGTGGCACAAGATTTACTTGTTAGCTGCAGTTTTAGATTAAGGTAGTATCCAAAACACAGATTTAATCTTCTATATGTTTCAGTGTTTCTCCATAAAAATGATGTACTTTCATTTTAACCCAGGTTAATGGTATCAACAGTATCAGATTTCTGAGGTGTTTTAAATAAAGAGTTCAATTCTAGTAGGAAAGGTGCAATTTTGGGAGATGTTTTAGAGAATTTCTGTTTATGAATGATGAAATATTTGGCATAAAGAATCACAAAATTAATCAGATGCCCTGCATTATTAGTAACAGTAGCAGATGATATAAGATAAGATGAGATGCATCTTTATTGATCCCCCTTGGGAGAAATTCAAATTGACACAGCAGTATAGTGGGGAAAAAAGGTAGCAGTGTAAGGGTGAAAGTGATCAAATAAATAAAATAAGTAAAACAAAATACAATATACAGTAAACAATCTCTGTGTAAATAAATCTGCAATAAATAACGGTGCAATACGCAGACGTTCCTGATTTACATAGTAAGGACAGCATCTTTCATCTTCAGCAGTCTTTTTTTTCAGTTGGAGGTTAAAAGAGTTTACAGAGTTGAAAGCAGATAGTAGCTTATTAGACTGAACCATATACAAATAAAGTCTTTACCATATAATAATAAGCATTTCTGTACATACCAAAAAAGAAAAAAGACATATAAACAAACAAAACAAAGACAGCAAAAGCATGAAGCAAAAAGACAAACAGCCCCAAAAAAACAAAGAAAGTAATAACAATAAATAAACTTGGGTATCAGCATCTTTCATCTTCAGTAGTCTTTTTTTTTTCAGTGGGAGGTTAAAAGAGTTTACAGAGTTGAAAGTCCAAAATTTCTGTCATGAAATGACTACACCTGTCCTTATGTCATGACTCCAAAATGTGAAATGTTAAGAAATATCTCTAAATAAAGAAAACAGAAAAAAAGGAAGAGGACGCTGCTCCAATGACGTCATTCCGTACACGTGACGTACTGTCATGGAAGCCTCCATGCGCACAACTAGACAGTGTCGGCGCTGCCATTAGTGCAGCTATACCATGGTGTAGATTATACTGTAGTATTTATACCCAGGTATTGTAGTCTTGCTTACGGGGTGTTTCGATATGATGTTTCTGCTCAGACTGAGGCTGCCGCTGGCTCGGCTTCAGACCCGTCTGTGTCACCAGAGTGTTTACAGCAGCCATGCAAACCCTCGCAGAGTTGGAGTGGACATTGGAGAGAAGTGAGTTGACTTTCACAACCTCCATCCCTCGTTTTAGCTCACCAGCACCGTCTTTTCGTAACCAACTTGTATATATTCAATACATGACGTATTAGAGCCTGGTCGATATATTAACGACTGATATTTGCATGTATATATTGGTATCGGTGTATAAATTGTCTGATAAACGCAATGTTTCTTTAAAGTTATATAGGCAACATTTTATGTATGTTTGTGTGTATGTTTCTCTTAATTCAAGTTATATATACACACACATAGATGTTCTTTATAATTATTACATTTATAAATGGATAATTATTAAATTCCCCGTGAAGTTTACAGATAGTGTATTTTGGACAATAAAGTTTATTATTAAACTGTAAAATGTGTCCTACATAATTCCTACATAAGTTTGTCATGTGTCTGATGTTTGAGCCATCATTATATACATACATACGTGCGTCCATACATACATACATACATACATACATACATACATACATACATACATACATACATACATACATACATACATACATAGGTCCTCTCCAGAGGGTCACCCGATAAATCTGAGGGGTCATGGGATAATTAATGGTAGAGGAAAGAAGAAAAAAAACTTCTGATATGCTGATACATACATTTGGTTTAAATGTTTGGACTTTTTCTGTAATCTTTGATTTTTTTGGTGAAATATTGGATCATTTAAACATTTTTTGAAATGAAACCAGAAGTTTGGAGGGGGGAACAAATTGCCTACTGTACTTAGGCAATTTCCACCACTGACTGTATGTAGTGTAGTTTAATCTCGTATCTCATATTGTTACCTTGTCTTGTAGGAAACTTGAGATCTCTTCTGGGAAGTTTGCCAGATTTGCTGATGGATCCGCTGTAGTTCAGGTACAGAAAAATCAACTGTTACACCAAACAGGTGCATGGCAGCACCTGGAAATTGCTTGTTATCCTTTCTGATCAGCATGCATTATATACAGTACTGTGAAAAAGTTTTAGGCACATTCATGAGTTAACTTTGTAAAACTGTATTAAACAGAAGAAACCTAAATGAAATCAATATTTGCTGGGACCAGCTTTTCCTTTTAAAGAGTTTGATTGTTCCTGTATCTTGGAGAAGCTGCCACAGTTCTTATGTGGATTTTGGCATCTCAGCTGCTTCTCTTCATGTAATCCCAGCCTAACTCTGTGAGATCATGTCTCTGTGGGGGTCATACCATTTGCTGCAGGACTCCTTGTTCTTC
Source organism: Scomber scombrus (assembly GCF_963691925.1). Classification (NCBI taxonomy): domain Eukaryota; kingdom Metazoa; phylum Chordata; class Actinopteri; order Scombriformes; family Scombridae; genus Scomber; species Scomber scombrus. The sequence continues at coordinate 21,454,721 of NC_084981.1, read as the reverse complement.
TTGTTGTTGAAGATAGATCTTTATGACTCTGACTAAATGTTTGGGATCATTGTCATGCTGCAGAATAAATTTGGAACTGATGAGAAGCCTCCCTGATGATATTTCACGATGGATAAGTATCTAAACACCTAAAGTGCCAAAAACTTTTGCACAGTACTGTTTGTTTGCACGTTATTTACCTAATATTGTCATTCTGGTTCTTTATGTTGTTATTTTACTAGTGTTATCACTGTGTACTCTGTACATACACTTACTGTGTTTATTAGGTATCTATAATGGGTCAGATTGCCAGTCCTAGCTGTTTGATGTGATGTGATGTTTTTGATTACCTGTTCAATGTGTTTCTCTGTCTGAAGCTGGGGGAGACGTCTGTGATGGTGACTGCTGTGAGCAAAACCAAACCCTCTCCGTCTCAGTTCATGCCTCTTGTGGTACGTTTTCCAAGCAACATTCGCAGTGATTGTGAAGAGTTTATTCAGCTCATTGACCTGTAGTCGTCTGTTTTTCTGATGTAAAATGGTTTTGGTATAAGATAGTTGGTGTTATTTCACCTATATCAGGCATTTGTTATTGTAACTCTGTCTACTAGGACTACACATCAAAAAGATGTATTTATAGTCAGATGAACTTGTTGCAAAAAAAACTTTCTAGAAACATCTTTTTGGGCTATTTGGACAATACATGTACACTTTGATTGACAGGTGGACTACAGACAGAAAGCAGCAGCTGCTGGTCGAATCCCCACCAACTATTTGAGGCGAGAGTTGGGCACCACTGATAATGAGATTCTCACTAGTAGACTCATAGGTGAGTTAATAAGATATTTGGCTCAATAATGACCTCTTGTAGCAGGTTTGTGTGCTGATGTACTTAATGTCTGTTAGCTTTGAGTACTTTAACTAACACCCCAACCTGTTTTCTGTTGCTCAGACAGGTCGATTAGACCTCTTTTCCCTGCCGGTTACTTTTATGACACCCAGGTGAGTTCAGGTTTACACCGTTTTGCCATTATGCTTTTAAAAAATTTTTTTTTAACAAAGATTACAGTGATTACAGTTGGTGTTCATGTTTATCTGTGTGCATATCTCCTCAAGATCCTTTGTAACTTGCTAGCTGTTGATGGTGTCAATGATCCAGATGTGCTGGCTATCAATGCAGGTAAGTTAAATCACAGCCACCTATATTATTCTGCAAACAGCATCATAGTGTTTTATTTACATGGATGCTAAAACCAGTATCTTCTTCCCATAAAGCTTCTGCTGCTCTGGCGCTGTCTGACATCCCCTGGAATGGACCTGTTGGTGAGGAACACATAACATTTCACGTCTATTCAGATCATTTAATTTCAATTATATTACCTGGAATATTATTGTCTACTTGTTTAAATCTAGTTTGGGTATATGTATGTGTGTGTGTGTTTTCTAGGTGCTGTTCGTGTGGGCATGGTAGATGGACAGTTGCTGATCAACCCCACTCGGGCAGAGATGACTTCCAGCAGTCTCAATTTGATTGTGGTGGGAGCCCCTAGCAGTCAAGTGGGTAAGTTCATGTTGGCTAACAATGTACAAAAAACCCCACAAACCACAGGTGTTTATTTATTTGAAAAACAGGAAGTGCAGCAACAACCTGAACAGTCATTTAGCCATGCATCAGCTCTGTCATTATGCTATAAGCTATAGCTACTAATAGTTCAGCTTTGGGTTCCCAATTCACCACACTTCACAGCATCTGCAGTTTTCAGCTCAGTGTCACACATTATTAATTAGCATCTCCTCTGTCTCTCTGACCTGAGCATCACACAACACTTGTCTCTTATGTGACTCTGTCTGTCAGTGATGATCGAGGCGTCGGCTGAGAACGTGCTGCAGCAGGACTTCTGCCATGCGGTGAAGGTGGGAGTCAAACACACCCAGCAGATCATACTGGCCATCCAGCAGCTGATGCGGGAGCAGAAAGTTACTAAGCGCACCCCGGTCAAAGTCTTCTCAGCCCCCGCTGACATGGTGGAATATGTTCGCAGGTAAGACCAATAATTAAACTGTTTTCTATTTAAAAGTGATGAATGTAACTGGCAGGGGGGGTGAATGTTAAAGGTCGGGTTGGGAATTGTATACTGTATGTTGTGGTAACACATATATAGCAGTAGGACTGTGTTTAAATACAACTTCCACAATGACACAAAATAACTTGAACGTGATTTCTCAAAATGAAGTGACAAAAATAGGATTCATGATGTTTTGTATGTTAATTATGGCTTGTTTTTCCTTTGTTCGTGCAGATCAGCTTCAGACAGGATCTATGCCGTTTTCACAGATTACACTCATGATAAGGTAGAGTCTGATGTCTATTCAGCATATCTTAGCTCACAGTTATCTCTGCCTGTTTGCTCTCTTCTGACACCTCATGTGGTTAATTTCGAAACCAACTTAGTATTCGGTTGTTTGTGAATGCATTGTGGATCGTAGGCGTTTGAGCAATGAAGCAAGTCGAGCAAATGCATCCTTATTATCCAATTAGGGGGAGAAAAGTTCTGTTTTTTTCTACCCTACTTTTTGTCTTTTTTAAAATAAACTTATCACAGCCAATCAGGTTATTGTAATTAAACAGCCAATAGTAATGATAATTTTACTATTTTCAGCAACTGACAAAAACAAGTAAAAAAAAAAAACAGACCAACCTTTAAGTTCAGTCAAACCTGACGTTGATGTATCAGAGCAGACTGAAAGCTCAGTGAGAGACAGAAAGACAGACAGTGGAGCTTTTTCCCACAGTCTGAAAGTGTCTGAATTAACAAGTGTCAGCATCATTCAATGTTCAGCAGTGGAAAGTGACTTGTTAAGACCTCTACAAATCACTTGGCTTTAGTTTGAGTTTTAGTCTGACTTTGGGTGGAATTATTTTTCAATATGATGACTCATAACTCTGTGTAATAATCTCCGGTTTCATCTAACCTCTAGGCTGTACTAGCATCGTTATGATTACTCTCTCATTATACATACAGGGTAAATGAGAAAGCATTAGTATACTTTTAAGAGTGGTTTCGCAGTTAGATCTAGTCTTCGACTAAATTGCCCCTTTAAGTCTCGAGAAGCAAGAGTCATCTTCTGAGTTGCTTTTGAAAGTGTTATTATTCATTCCTGTATAACACAACTGTATCAGCTAGTAGTGCTATTGAGAATCAGTAAAATGTGTCAGTAAAATAAACAGTTGGGATTGGAATAAGATGACTCTTGAGAATAGCAACCCTCAGGTTTAACATAGTTTAACCAGCTTTAATTAATTCATTTCCTTTATACAAATTGTTTGAACTTGAATATTGCCTTATAAACTGTAACCTACTAGGCTACATGATGTTTTTATTAAAATAATTTCAAATATGAAATAGCCATTCTTCTAATAATCATTTCATATAATTGGGTTGGTTTTCTTGGTTTTCAGAGCACCATCGATCTAACTAATCTAGAGTAGTGCAGTTTGCTGTTTCTTCATTTAAGAGGTTAGGTGGTGTAGAAAGCAGGACATTTGTTTTAATAATTTATTTCCAAGTTTGCTCCCCAATATTAAAACATGACCAGGCTTCCATGTTGTGGATTAAAGTCATTTAACAGGAATAATCATTAATGTTTCTCTCCTGTGGGAATATGTATGTATTTCTGATCTTCTGATGAATTGATCTTACCTCTTTATCAGTGACAGTAACTGTAATAATCTTGTCATAGATTTCTAGAGATGAAGCCATCAACAAAGTTCGACTAGAAACTGAAGAGGACGTAAAAGGTAAATCAAGAAAAATAATTTTAAGACAGCTGTTCAGTATTGTTGCAGCTCCCTTCACAATTAAATGAAACACACTGCACACTGTTATATATTTATATTTATTACATTTACATTTTTGACTTAATTTGGGCCCTTGTCAGTCAATTTAACAGTATCGATTCCTTTCTCTCTTGTGTAGAAAAATTTCCTCAAGCTGAGCCTTTTGAAGTCATTGAGTCCTTCAACACTGTGAGCAAAGAAATCTTCCGCAATTTGGTGCTTAATGAGTACAGAAGGTAAGCACAGAGTATGGTTTAGGCACATGATGTGTTCTTGTAATTAAAACAAACATATTTTAATGTTAATCTATGTTTTCTTCTGTGTGTGTTTGTAGGTGTGATGGGAGGGAGTTGACTGCGTTAAGGGACATTTCTTGCAGCGTAGACCTCTTTAAACCGCTCCATGGCTCAGCTCTGTTTCAGAGAGGACAAACACAGGTGTGTGCACTGCAGGGAAGCCACAAAAAGCAAACCTTCAATAGAGAGATGAAGTGTGCAAGACATTAAAATAATAAAAGATTCAACATTGCCAGTTTTACAATAAATGCAATAACAGGAGGAGGGAGACCACATCCTGGTTATAAATGTTTATGGAATCAAGAAATTAGGTTTTTACTGTAAAAAAAAAAAGGCAGCTGTACTATTTGTAAAGACAAAGCTCGCTCTTCATCCTCTCTGTGTTCCTCTAGGTGCTGTGCAGTGTCACATTTGATTCACTGGAATCCAGTATCAAAGCAGATATCATCACCACAGCTTTGAGGTAAATTCAGCACTAATTCTCACTCACAGAATCACACATTTAGTACATTCACTCTATCAGGACACATAAGATATTGATAATCACATCTTAAATAATCAGTACATGAAATCAACTTTCTGTTCCTTTCTTATTGTCTGAATGCAGTGGTACTCAGTCTATTGTCCTATTTTCTTTCTACAGTGGCATCAAAGACAAAAACTTCATGCTTCATTATGAAGTAAGTACATTTCTGTTTTCATTTTTAAAGTTACATAGATTTATGCTTTTATATCTTTTAGTTTTTAAACTAAACCTTAATCCACCTTGTGTTTAATTTCAGTTCCCTCCATATGCAACAAATGAGGTTGGAAAGGTGGGAGGTATAAACAGGAGAGAGCTCGGACATGGTTTGTATAAAAATATGCATCTTCTACTTGTAATCGCTCCTTCCCAACAACAATCTTACTGTGTTTATGTGTATGTATATTTGTTTGCTCATATTTGTATGTGTGTGTTCACAGGCGCCCTGGCCGAGAAGGCTCTGAGACCAATCATTCCCAAAGACTTCCCTTTCACTATCAGGGTCACTTCTGAGGTGTTGGAGTCAAATGGTGAGAATCAGAATTTGATCATTGTCTGGCAGGATGTCTCAGACAGGATGATGGAGTTACAAAGTCTAATTTGTGCTATTTCCACCTCTTTATCTCTTCTCAGGATCCTCATCAATGGCCTCAGCTTGTGGAGGCAGCCTTGCTCTCATGGATGCAGGTATCGGAGTGGGAATGCATGAAATAGCTGTTTTACAGTATTTTCACAGTTCTAGTTTTTACTCTACTTAAATGCTGTAGTTATAATTTAATTTTCAGATAAACTAAGCAGTAAATTTTATCAAGGATAAAAACACATTTTCAAAAATGTTCAGTATCAGTATATGTTATCCAAATTCTATAGTTGCTATTTAAAAATATTTTATAAGTGCATTCATACAGAACCAGTCAATCGTTTGGACACACCCTCTCATTGCAATTGACTGGTACTGTATATGTCGTTTATTTCCAGTATTGGTATTAGTGTATTTCAATAGTTGTTTCAAATGGTCAACAAACCAAAATACAACTCAGCAATGCAAAGAATATTAAAATGTTCTACCATACAGGCCTTTTCTTATTCTTTTTCTTCTCATTAGTTCTTTCTTGTGCCTCTCAAAACAATTACACATTGCTATTAAAAGAGATGGACAGATAGGTAGATTGTGCTTTCCTTAGGTGTTTCTATTCATTTAGTAAAGAGCAATGTTAAAATATGTGCCTGATATGTTTAAATCTTTGTCTCCCAGGTGTGCCCATATCTTCTGCTGTGGCAGGTGTCGCTGTTGGCCTCATCTCTAAACCCAACCCAGAGAAACCTGCTGAGATCCAGGATTACAGATTACTTACTGATATTCTGGTACAATTATTGCTATGAGCTTAATTAACCATTTATCAATGTCAGCTAGAAGAATAAGACTAGTTAAGCACTGAATAAGAACTTAATAATATTTTCCAAACAGGGAATTGAGGATTACCTCGGAGACATGGACTTCAAATTGGCAGGAACAAACAAAGGCATCACTGCTTTACAGGTACTGTGACAGACAACCCAAAGCAGAAGGGAGGAAAGTTAAAGACATTATTTATGTGACAAGTTTTCACCCGTTTCACTGTTTGTATAGAATGTGTGTGCTGTGAAAGGAGACACCGGGTCAGATCTAGAGCTTTAATTTAAGATTTTCTTGCTGGTAAGATATTAAATCCGTTATTTCGATTTTGAATCATGGTAACACTCCATACAGGATCCTTATAGAAGGAAAAAACATTGATTTGCAAAAGTGTATGAGGGGACAAAGAGGTGGTGCTGGTGCTGACTTTGCATCCTGCCCATACAGTACTACATACTAATATCAAAGCTTTGCTCTTTATGTTATGTAAAGTTTTGTCCTCTTCCTTTTGTCCCTTTTGACATGAACTTCTCATGACTTTTATTTAACCTCCAGGC